>NC_135883.1:123139094-123431255 GCF_964194155.1 Cetorhinus maximus | reverse complement strand
GGTGAGGAGGAGGAGCAGGTGGGGGTGAGGAGGAGGAGGAGGTGGTGGTGAGGAGGAGGAGTTGGTGGGGGTGAGGAGGTGGAGGTGGTGGGGTGAGGAGGTGGAGGAGGTAGGGGTGAGGAGGAGGAGGAGGTAGGGGTGAGGAGGAGGTGGGGGTGAGGAGGAGGAGGAGGTGGGGGTGAGGAGGAGGTAGGGGTGGGGGTGAGGAGGAGGTGGGGGTGAGGAGGAGGTGGGGGTGAGGAGGAGGATGAGGTGGGGGTGAGGAGGAGGAGGAGGTAGGGGTGAGGAATTGTTTAAATTGGTCCAAATGAAAGTTTGGACAAAACTGTTTTTTTTGATGTTGAAGGATGAAGGTGGAGGTCCCTCTGCAGTTAAGGACCAGGCAGACTTGATGGAGGGAGATCAACTCCAGTCCACAGGGAACATAATGAATTGTTCCCTTTGCAAACAGAGTAGTTGTCACTTGTTTGATGCGTGTTTGCATTACTGAGTCTACCTGACGTGGCAGATGTTCTCTGGAGTGAATTGGAACACTTCAATTCTTTGGAAACTTTGTGTTATTTTAAGCTTTATTTCAACTGCAGTGGCTGGCCCTGTTCTGGATGAATGCCAGTCATCCTGCAGCAGATGGCACAACTCTTGTCAGCTTGCACATGGTGAAGACTGGTCTGCTCTCAGAGAGGGTTCTATTAACCCATGCCTCACACACACCAGAGGTTTGCAGCATTGCTTCAGCTCCCTTCGTAGTTACATTTATAGGTGCTTTATTTTCTCCCCTTTCTCATCGAAATCATGCAGCATGTTTAAAACCCTCAAAGCAATCATGCTAAACACTCTGCATGGAGTGATTTTTAAATGACAGCAGCAATCAAGAGTAATGAAGGAAATTGGTGACAGGAAAGGAAGCAAATATGCCTAACTGGCAAATCATAGGGTAAAACTACTAATGCATGGTACAAAATTCAACAAAGTATCATTAAAAACGCAAAATAAATCAAAGATTTTACCCAAAGCTCAAGCTCAGCCTGCTGTTCTTTAAAAACTAATATACAGGAAAACCTTGTATGATGTAAATAAGATGCAGAATGGAAAAGCAGCAAGTGCGAGAGGAGGGCCCTGGGACAGGCAGTCAGCAGTGCGTAGAGGAGGGTGCGAGAGGAGGACCCCGAGCCAGGCAGTCAGCACCTAACATCGCATAAGAAACATAAGTTCATTGGTTGGTGAGGAAACTGCTGTTAGGGAGTGTCATCAAGTAGCTGAGAATTAGAAAAACACATTATTTTCAAAAGATGGGGCTATTTACATTTAAGTAAGAAACACAAGCAATAGGGAAATAAAGTTATGTCGAGGCCAGGTAAAATAAAGTTGCAAAAGTAAACCAAAGTAAAATAAAGTTAACACAAGGGAATTCATTTGAAGCCATTGTAGGACAGCTCAGTAGTATGGAATGCGTGTCTTGTAATATGTGGGAAGTTTGGGCACTACCAGTGTCTTAGATGACTACATGTGCAGTAAGTGTCACCAGCTGCAGAACCTTGAGCTTCAGGTTTCAGAGCTCAAGCGGCGGCTGGAGTCAGTGTGGCGCATCCGCGAGGCTCAGAGTTACATGGACAGCACGTTTAGAGAGGTGGTCACACCGCAGCTTAGGAGCCTCAAGGCAGAAAGGAAATGGGTGACCGCCAGGCAGTCCAAGAAAATTAGGCAGGTGGTGCAGGAGTCCCCTGGGGTCCAGCTCACCAATCGGTTTTTCGTTTTGGATAACGGTGAGGGCATTGGCTCGTCGAAGGAGTGCAGTCAGAGCCAAGTTTGTGGCACCACAGACAGCTCTGCTGTACAGGAGGGGAGAAAGAGGAGGGAAAGAGCAGTAGTAATAGGGGGACAGACAGGCATTTCTGTGGCCAAAGACATGATTCCAGGATAATATGCTGCCTCCCTGGTGCCAGGGTCAAGGATGTTATGGAGCGACTGCAGGACATTCTTCGGGGGGAGGGTGATCAGCCAGAGTTCATGGTCCATGTTGGTACCAATTACTTAGGTAGGAAAGGGGATGAGGTCCTGAAAGCAGACTTTAGGGAGCTAGGAAGGAGATTGAAAAGCAGGACCACTAAAGCATTAATCTCAGGATTATTCCCAGTCCCACGTGCAAGTGAGTACAGAACTAGGAGAATTGAGTGAATAAACACGTGGCTGGAAAGCTAGTGTAGGAGGGAGGGCATCAGATTTCTTAGGCATTGGGACTGGTTGGGGGGAAGGTGGGACCTGTAGAAGCCTGACGGGCTACCCCTGAACAGGACTGGGATGAATATCCTCACAGGGAGATTTACTAGCATTGTTGGGGAGGGTTTAACTAGATTGGTAGGGGGATGGGAACCTGAGGGTAAATTCAGAGCAGGGAACGGGAGATGGAGAATTAGTGAGTGACTCTGAAAGACAGAAGCAGCACAGGTTAAAATGTGTACAGCACAGGAATTTGGCAGTGTTAAAAGGTATATATGTAAATGCAAGGAGCATAGTAAATAAAGCTGATGAGCTGAGGGCACAAATAGATACCTGACAGCATGATATCATCACTATAATAGAAACTTGGCTTAAGGAGAGGCAAAAATGGCAGCTCAACATCCCTGGATATGAGTTTTTAGGCAGGATAGAGAGGGGGATATTAAAGGTGGGGGTGTAGCATTATTGGTTAATGAATCAATTACAGCTGTGAGGAGGGATGATTTTTTTTCTTTCATGGGATGTGGGTGTCACTGGCAAGGCCAACATTTGTTACCCATCCCTAATTGCCCTTGAACTGACCTGGCTAGGTCATTTCAGAGGGCAATTAAAAGTCAACTACATTGCTGTGGGTCTAGAGTCACAGTTAGGCCAGACCAGAACATTAGTGAGCCAGATGGGTTTGTGACAATCGATGATAGTTTCACAGTCACTATCACTGAGGCTAACTTTATATTCCAGATTTATTAACTGAATTTAAATTCCACCCGCTGCCGTGGGGGGATTGAAACCCATGTTCCCAGAGCATTATCCTGGCTGTCTGGATTACTAGTCCGGTGGCATTACTACTAACCACCTTATACTAAATGAAGCATCAAATGACGCCATGTGGGTTGAGCTTAGAAATAAAAAAAGGGGCAGCCATACTGCTAGGTGTGCACTATAGTGGAAGGGAGTTAGAAGAGCAAATATGTAGACAGATTTCTGAGTGCAAAAACAATAGGGCAGTAATCGTTGGGGACTTCAACTACCCTAATGTCAATTGGGATACAAACAGTGTGAAGGGCACAGAGGGCGCAAAATTATTGAACTCTTGAACAAGAGAACTTTTATAGCCAACAACAAGCCCAATGAGGGGGGAAGCAATTCTAGATTTAGTCTTAGAAGATGAAGCTGGGCAACTGGATGAATAGCAGTGGGGGACAATTTTGGAGATAGTGACCATAATATAGTTACATTTAGTATCATTATGGAAAAGGACAAAGATAGCACAGGAGTAAAAGTTCTAAATTGGGGAAAGACAAATTTTACAAAGTTAAGAGGTGAGCTGGCGAGAGTGGACTGGATACTGCTATTAGAAGGAAAAACTGTCAAATCAGTGGGAAGTATTCAAAGGTGAGGTTCTACGGGCACAGTGTAGACATGTCCCCATGAAGTAAAAGGGTGGTACTGCCACATCTAGGCCTCCTGGTTATCCAGAAACATACAGGCCAAGATAAAGCAGAAAAAGAAAGCTTATGACAGTCACAAAAGATTTAATACTGTAGAAAGCCTAGAGGAGTATAGAAAGTACAGGGGTGAAGTAAAAATGGAAATTAGGAAAGCAAAGAGAGGATACAAAAAATATTGGTAGGTAAAATCAAAGAAAATCCTAAGATGCTTTACCAGCACTTCAAGAGCAAGAGAATAACGAAGGAAAAGATAGGGCCAATCTCATTGAAACCTATAAAATTCTGACAGGGATGGACAGACTGGATGCAGGGATAATGTTTCCTCTGGCTGGAGGGTCTAGAACAAGGGGTCACAGTCTCAGGATATGGGGTAGACCATTTAGGACTGAGCTGAGGAGAAATTTCTTCACTCAGAGGGTGGTGAACCTATGTAATTCTCTACTACAGAGGGCTGTGGAGGCCAAGTCACTGAATATATGGATCAGTGGCAGGTGGTGAGGGAACCAACAAAAGGGAAAAACATACTTGACCTCATCCTCACCAACCTGCCTGCCGCAGATACATCTGTCCATGACAGTATCGGTAGGAGTGACCAAAGCACAGTCATTGTGGAGACAAAGTCCTGCCTTCACATTGACGATACCCCCTATCATGTTGTGTGTCACTACCACCATGCTAAATGGGATAGATTTCGAACAGGTCTAGCAACTCAAGACTGGGTATCCATGAGGCGCTGTGGGCCAGCAGCAGCAGAATTGCACTCGAACACAATCTGTAACCTCATGGCCCGGCATATCCCCCATTCTACCATTACCATCAAGCCAGGGGATCAACCCTGGTTCAATGAAGAGTGCAGGAGGGCATGCCAGGAGCAGCACCAGGCATACCTAAAAATGAGGTGTCAACCTGGTGAAGCTACAACACAGGACTACTTGCGTGCCAAACAACATAAGCAGCAAGTGATAGACAGAGCTAAGCGATCCCACAACCAACGGATCAGATCTAAGCTCTGCAGTTCTGCCACATTCAGTCGTGAATGGTGGTGGACAATTAAACAACTCACTGGAGGAGGTGGCTCCACAAATATCCTCATCCTCAGTGATGCAGGAGCCCAGCACAGCACAGCAAAAGATCAGGCTGAAGCATTCGCAACAATCAAAGTGGATGTTCCATCTCGGCCTTCTCCGAAGGTCCCCAGCATCATAGCCAATTCAGCCAATTCTATTCAGTCCACGTGATATCAAGAAACAGTTGAAGGCACTGGATACTGAAGGCAAAGGCTCTGGACCCTGACAACATTCCGGCAATAGTACTGAAGACTTGTGCTCCAGAACTTGCCGTGCCCCTAGCCAAGCTGTTCCAGTACAGCTACAACACTGACATCTACCCGGCTATGTGGAAAATTGCCCAGGTATGTCCTGTGCATAGAAAGCAGGACAAATCCAACCCAGCCAATTACCACCCCATCAGTCTACTCTCGATCATCAGTAAAGTAATGGAAGGGGTCATCAACAGTGCTATCAAGCGGCACTTGCTTAGCAATAACCTGCTCACTGATGCCCAGTTTGGGTTCTGTCAGGGCTACTCAGCTCCTGACCTCATCACAGCCTTGGTTCAAACATGGACAAAAGAGCTGAACTCCTGAGGTGAGAGTGACTGCCCTTGACATCAAGGCAGCATTTGATGAGTGTGGCATCAAGGAGCCCTAGCAAAACTGGAGTCAATGGGAATCGGGGGAAAACTCTCCGCTGGTTGGAGTCATACCTAGCACAAAGGAAGATGGTTGTGGTTGTTGGAGGCCAGTCATCTCAGGTCCAGGACATTACTGCAGGAGTTCCTCAGGGCAGCGCCCTAGGCCCAACCATCTTCAGTTGCTTCATCAATGACCTTCCTTCCATCATAAGGTCAGAAGTGGGGATGTTCGCTGATGATTGCACAATGTTCAGCACCATTCACAACTCCTCAGATACTAAAACAGTCCATGTCCAAATGCAGCAAGACTTGGACAATATCCAGGCTTGGGCTGACAAGTAGCAAGTAACATTCGTGCTACACAAGTGTCAGGCAATGACCATCTCCAACAAGAGAGAATCCAACCATCGCCCCTTGATGTTCAATGGCATTACCATCACTGAATCCCCCACTATCAATATCCTGGGGGTTACCATTGACCAGAAACTGAACTGGACTAGCCATATAAATACTGTGGCTACAAGAGCAGGTCAGAGCTAGGAATCCTGTGACGAATAACTCGCCTCCTGACTCCCAAAGCCTGTCCACCATCTACAAGGCACAAGTCCGGAGTGTGATGGAATACTCCCCACTTGCCTGATGAGTGCAGCTCCTACAACACTGAAGAAGCTGGATACCATCCAGGACAAAGCAGGTTGCTTGATTGGCACCACATCCACAAACATTCACTCCCTCCACCACTGACGCACAGTAGCAGCAGTGTGTACCATCTACAAAATCCACTACAGTAATTCACCAAGGCTCCTTAGACAGCACCTTCCAAACCCATGACCACCACCACCTAAAATGACAAGGGCAGCAGATAGATGAGAACACCACCACCTGGAAGTTCCCCTCCAAGTCACTCACCATCCTGACTTGGAAATATATCGCCGTTCCTTCACTGTCGCTGGGTCAAAATGCTGGAATTCCCTTCCTAACAGCACAGTGGGTGTACCTACACCACATGGACTGCAACGGTTCAAGAAGGCAGCTCACCACCACCTTCTCAAGGGCAATTAGGGATGGGCAATAAATGCTGGCCCAGCCAGCGAAGCCTACATCCTGTGAATGAATTTTTAAAAATTTAAGAAAAAAATTGATAGATTTCTGGACTCTAAAGACGTCAAGGAGCATGGGGAGAGCGCAGGGGTACAGCATTGAGATAGAAGATCGGCCGTGATCATATTGAACGGCAGAGCAGGCTCGAAATGCCGAATGACCTTCTCCGGCTCCTATTTTCTCTGTTTCTATGTTTCTAATCAGAGATGTACATGGTATCTTGTGGATTGATGCAGACGATGTGGGCAGGGTTCTTTGTCTCTGTCTTCACTGAGGAGAGGGATGATGCAGACATTCTAGTTAAAGAGGAGGATTGTGAAATATTAAATACAATAAGCATAGTGAGAAAGGATGTACTGGAGGGACTGGCATCCTTGAATGTGGATAAATCACCAGGGCCAGATGGATTGTATCCCAGGCTATTGAAGGAAGCCAGGGAGGAAATAGCAGATGCTCTGTGGATCATTTTCCAATCCTCACTAGATACAGGCAAGGTCCCAGAGAATTGGAGGTCTGCAATATTGTGCCATTATTTAAAAAAGGGTGCGAGAGATAGGCCAGAAAATTATAGGCCAGTCAGTCTGACTTCGGTTGTAGGCAATTTATTGGAAACAATTCTGAGATAGGATAAACTGTCACTTAGAAAGGCACGGATTGATCAGGGATAGTCAGCATGGTTTTGTTAGGGGAAGATCATGTCTTACTAACTTAATAGAATTTTTTGAGGAAGTAACAAGGAGGATTGATGAGGGTAGTGCAGTGGATGTTGTCTACATGGACTTCAGTAAGGCATTTGACAAGGTCCCACACGGCAGACTGGTCAGGAAAGTGAGATCTCATGGGATACAGGGGAAGGAGGCAGGTTGGATCCAAAATTGGCTCAGTGACAGGAAACAAAGGGTAATGGTCGATAGATATTTTTGTGAATGGAAAACGGTTTCCAGTGGTGTTCCACAGGCCTCAGTGTTGGGGCCCTTGCTGTGTGTTGTATATATTAATGATTTAGACTTAAATGTGGGAGGCATGATTTGGAAATTTGCAGATGACCCAAAAATTGTCCATGTAGTTGATAGTGAAGGGGATAGTTGTCCACTCCAGAATGATGTCAATGGTTTGATTGAGTAGGCAGAGAAGTGGCAAATGGAATTCAATCTGGAAAAGTGTGAGGTAATGCATTTGGGGAGGGCAAACAAAGCAAGGGAATACTCAATAAACAGGAAGTTATTGAAGGGGTTGAGGAAGTGAGAGACCTTGGAGTGCATGTCCACGGGGTCTTGAAGGTGGCAGGGCAGGTGGACAAGGTGGTCAAGAAAGCATATAGAGTGCTTTCCTTTATTGGGCGAGGTCTTGACTACAAAAGCAGGGATGGAATGATGGAACTGTATAAAATGCTGGTTAGGCCACAGCTGGAAGTTTTTGTACAGTTCTGGTCACCACATTACAGGAAGGACATAATTGCTGTGGAGAGAGTACAGAGGAGATTTACAAGAATATTGCCAGGGCTTGAAAATTGCAGCTATGAAGAAAGATTGAAAGGCTGGGATTGTTTTCCTTAGAACAGAAGAGGCTAAGGGGTGGCCTACTGAGGGATACAAAATTATGAGGGGCCTAGATAGGGTAGACAGAAAAGACTTATTTCCCCTAGCTGAGGGGTCAATTACCAAGGAGCATAGATTTAAGGTGAGTGGTAGAAGGATTAGAGGGGACATGAGGAAAAACCTTTTCACCCAGAGGGTGGTGGGCGTCTGGAATTCACTGACTAAGTTGGTGGTTGAGGCTGAAACATTCAACTCATTTAAAAGGTACCTGGATCTGCATGTGAAGTGCTGTAACCTGCAAGGCTATGGACCAGGAGCTGGAAAGTGGAATTGAAATGAGCGGCTAGTTCCTTTTCTCTCTTTTTGGCCAGCGAAGACACAGTGGGCTGAATGGTCTCTTTCTGCACCGTAAATTTTCTATGGTTCTACCTTAAAGTTATACGATGTTTTTTTTTCAAACAGGTTAAAGCTGTTGTTCTGGATCCAAGATATGAATTCAATGTGGACAGAACCCTCACAAAGACTGATGTTCGCAAGCTCATCACGGTAACTATTGACATTTGCTAATGTTGCTTCTCTGAAGACAAAACAGGGATCACTACTTCAGTTTTCTTCCTTTTCTTGTCCTCCCACACAAGGTGGTAACTTGTGCTGTATTACATTCCCACCTCCTTCATACATCAGTCAAGTGATCATTTTGCATGTGAGCTTAAGCAGTGACCGCAGGTAATCTATTCAACCTAAGGAGATATTGCAGCTGATCCCAAATATGTGCTTTCCCATTATTGACATGCGTTCCAGATCCAGCAGAGTCACTAGATAGTCACAATAACTGAGACTATAGTAAGGCCAATTTTAGCATCTCAACCATTGCCTTTATTGAGTTCAACTAACTGAACGCATACTTGGAATTGAACTGGCCTGGTGTATACACCGTGATTACACCTACCAAGCCAGTGGGAGAGTTGAAAATATTTTAAACACATGAATCTTTAAATAGGTGGGATTGTGTTTGAGAAATGTAATTGCTGCAACCTTTTTTAGAAATTGTGAAAAATATAAAGGAGTCCCATGAAGTCCAAGTTAATTAAGACACCAGGGGTCATAAATGCACAAGTGCCACGCCATGTATAGGTCTTTGGAAGGTGACACCCCTTGCACTGTCTGACCTCTCGGATAATTTTAACTTAACCTATCAGGCAGGTCAACTGCAATGAAGTCAATGAAAGTAAAATCTGGCAGGGTATAATGCAGGTTAGGTTATAATTATCCGTCTAGTTTTTATGTTTCAGCTGTTTAAACTGCCTGTTTCTGCAGACTGCTCTCTGATTGTCTGTTTAGACCAATGAAAAAGACAGCATTTTTGAACCAGTCAGGAAGCAGCCTTTTCTAATCCTCCAGATCCATACGACCCTCCTAAATCTCCTCTTGCAGACAGAGTACGAGAGGTGAGAAATTCAGATTATGAGGATGACACCTGATTACAGTATGTCATTGAGCAGCCCAGTGCGGGTGTGATTACAAGTATATCCATCACTTAGCTGCATTATATGGAAGGATTAATTTAGGAATACCATTGAAGGAATATTCAGAGTTGTTCGTACACAGTGTTCCCTGCTGTGCAATGGGTATTCATGGTAAACATTGAAAATAACTAAGTCACCTGATTACAGTATGTCGTTGAGCAGCCCAGTGCGGGTGTGATTACAAGTATATCCATCACTTAGCTGCATTATACGGAAGGATTAATTTAAGGATGCCATTGAAGGAATATTCAGAGTTGTTCGTACATAGTGTTCCCTGCTTTGCAATGGGTATTCATGGTAAACATTGAAAATAACTAAGTCATTGTGAGTTGATAGGTCAAGTTTCATAGTTTCATAAAGTTTAGGTTAGCTGTGGAAAAAGACAAGGAGCAATCTAGCGTAAAAATAATGACTTGGAGGAGGGTGAATTTCAGTGGGCTCAGAGTGGATCTGGCCCAGGTAAATTGTACTCCAAGATTGTCAGGCAAAACTGTAATGAACAATGGGTTGCATTTAAAGAGGAGGTGGTTCGGGTACAAAGTGCATTCCCATGAGAGGGAAAGGTAGGGCAACGAAAGCCAGATAACAAAAAAGGAGAGAAAACTGATGCAGAAAAAAGTTGTTTATGACAGATATCAAGTTGATAATACAAGTGGGAACAAGGCTGAATATAGAAATTACAAATGGCAAGTTAAAAAGAATTGAGGGGCAAAGAGAGAGAATGACAAGAGACTCATAGCCAACATAACAGGAAACCCAAAAGTCTTATATAGGCATCTAAATGGTAAAAGGCAGTAAGAGGAGGTCTGTGCCCATTAGGGACAAAAAGGGGATCTATGCATGGAGACAGTCATGGCTAAGGTACTTCATGAGTACTTTGCATCTGTCTTTACCAAGGAAGAAGATGCTGTCAAACTCAGAGTGAAAGAGGAGGTAGTTGATATACTGGATGTGCTAAAAAAAAATGATTAAAGAGGTGATATTAGAAAGGTTGGCTGTGCTTAAAGCTGATAAAGCGCCAGAACTGGATGGGATGGATTTGAGGATACCAAGGGAAGTAAGGGTGGAAATTGTGGAGGTAATGGCCATAATCTTCCAATCCTCTTCTGATACAGGGTGGTCCCAGAGGACTGGAGAATAGCAAATGTGGCAGATGAAATTTAGTGCAGAGAACTGTGAATTGATTCATTTTGGAAGGAACAACAAAAAGAGGCAATATAAAATAAAGTATACATGTCTAAAAGGAATGCTGAAAGAAATGAAGCCTGGGGGTGTATGCGCATAAATCATTGAACTTGGTAGGGCAAGTTGAGCAAGTGGTTAAGAAGGCATATGGGATCCTGGGCTTTATAAATTGAAGCTTAGAGTACAAAACAAGGAAGTTATGGTGAATCTTTATAAAACACTGGTTTGGCTACAGCTGGGGTAATTTGTTCAATTCTGGGTACTGGACTTTAGGAAGGATATGAAGGCATTGGAGAAGGTGCAGAAAACATTTACAGGAATGGTTCCAGTGATGAGGGGCTTTGGTTACATAGATGGATTGGAGAAGAGAAGGTTGAGAGGAAATTCGATTGAGATGTTCAAAATTTGAGGGCTACAGGCAGAATAGAGAGAGAGAAACTGTTCCCATTGGTGGAAGAGTCGAGAAGCAGAGGACATCGATTTAAGGTGATTGGAAAAAGAACCGTTAATAACATGACGAAAAACGTTCCATGCAGTGTGTGGTTAGGATCTGGAATGCACTGCCTGGGAGCATGGTGGAGGCAGATTCAATCGTAGCTTTTAAAAGGGAATTGGATAATTATCTGAAGGGAAAAAAAACACAGGTGGGTGGGATTAGCTGAGTTGCTCTTTCAGAGAGCCAGCATAGACACGATGGGCCAAATGACCTTCCTCTGCCCTGTAACCATTCTTTGATTCTAACTATACCACTGAATTAATATAAGGTAATTATTGGCCATTTTACCTGGGCTGCTCTGGTGATCGCTAAACCTTTTCTAGTGTTGCTGCCCAATCTGCTGAATAGTACCCATTGCATTCACTTTCAGGGCAACCTCTTTGCTTTCACCTTTGGGATTCAGCAGCAATCAGTCCTGAAAAGTCCCCTTCCCCTTCCTGGTGCTCTACTTCCATGATATTTCTATTAGCTGACCAGAGGAGTGGGTCACGCTATAGTGAACAGAGGTACGACCAGACATTGGATGGGTTGGTGGAGTGGGCGGTAAAGTGGCAGATGGATTTTAACATAGAGAAGTGTGAGGTCATACATTTAGGGAGGTCAAACAGTTACAGGGATTATAAAATAAATGGGAATATACTAAGAGGGGTAGATGAAGTGAGAGATCTTGGCGTACAAGTACACAGGTCCCTGAAGGCAGCAGTTCAAGTAGACAAGGTTTCAAAGAAGGCATATGGAATGCTCTCCTTCATTGGCAGAGGTATAGAATATAAAAGTAAGGATATAATGTTGGAATTGTATAAAACACTGATGAGGCCACAACTGGAGTATTGTGTGCAGTTCTGGTCACCACATTACAGGAAGGACAAAATAGCTCTGGAGAGAGTGCAGAGGAGGTTTACAAGAATGTTCCCAGGGTTAGAAAAGTGTAGCTACGAGGAGAGATTGGATAGGTTGGGGTTATTTTCCTTAGAACTAAGAAGGCTGAGAGGTGACTTGATTGAGGTATACAAAATTTATGAGGGGATTAGATAGAGTGGACAGGATAAAATTGTTTCCCTTGGTGGAGAATTCTAGAACCAGGGGACATAGATTCAAGATAAGTGGCAGAAGGTGTGGGGGGGACATGAGGAAGAACTTTTTTATGCAGAGGGTAGTGGGTGTCTGGAATTCGTTGCCCAAATTGGTGGTAGAGGCAGAATCTCTAAACTCCTTTAAAAAGTACCTGGACCTGCACCTAGAGTGCTGTAAGCTGCAGGGCTATGGGCCAGGTGCAGGAAGGTGGGATTAGAAAGGGCACCTAGGTGTCCTCAGGCTGACATGGACAAGATGGGCTGAATGACCTCCTTCTGTGCTGTAACTTTTCTATGGTTTTCTATTACCAGATTAGCTTCTTTCTCCTGGCAGTAGAATGATAAAACTAAACTGTGTCCTTCAATTGCTGTAAGCTATTGAGTTTTCCACATAGGTTCCCACCTTATGCAGGAAGCTCACTATAATTAAGCAGAAGGTGGAATTTACAGTCTCCCTCTCTGGTGGGTTTCAAGGTGGTTGGGGCAGGTGGTCTGCACACTGTCTACCCACCTGCCCCAACCTCTCTCCTATTTTATGGAGGGGGGGGTGGAGGCTTTTGGAGGCCCACCCACACTTGGGCCTATTAAAGCTGTTAAGTGACCAATTAATGGCCACTTAAGTGGCTCCGGAGAGCTGGTGTGGAGCAAGGGGGCAGAGCTCCTTTTGGGGGTCCCCTGTGCCCACCCCCACCCCCACCCCCAAAGCCCCTACTCTTTTACCCTCCCACCCCCCCCACCCGGGGCCTCTCAAACCAGCCCTCTTACCCCTCCTCGCTGGGGCCTGCTGGCCTCCATTATCTCCTCTTCTTTGGGGACTGCCTGTAGTCCCAGCAGTGGCCACCGCTCTAACCTGGCGCTGCTGGGACTACCGAGCTACTGGCAAATCGATTGGTCGGCAGCTCTCTTAAGGTGAAACTTCCTCCCCGGCTGGGGACAGAAATCGTGCCTGAGCCAATTAACAATCTACTGAGCGTTAATTGGCTGCAGGGTAGCCGATGTTAGCGAAGATATGTTGCCCATCAACTCTTAGGGTAAACCCCACCATCCGAAAAACCCTTCCCATACTCGAAATTCAGATAGAGTCAGCACACCAGAGCTTGATCAAACTTAATCACTCCTGTCAAGTGTCTTATGACTTTTAACTATGTTAAAGGTGCTATAAAAATGCAACTTTTTGTTGCCACTATGGTGGTTCTGCTATTTAAGAAAGGTTGTAGAGATAAGCCAGGGAACTACAGGCCAGTGAGTCTCACGTCAGTGGTATGGAAACTATCGGAGAAAATTCTGAAGGAGAGAATCTATCTCCACTTGGAGAGACAAGGTTTGATCAGGGATAGTCAGCATGGCTTTGTCAGAGGGAGGTCATACCTAACAAATTTGATTAAATTTTTTGAGGAGGTGACCAGGTGTGTAGATGAGGGTAGTGCAGTTGATGTAGTTTATATGGATTTCAGCAAAGCCTTTGACAAGGTCCCACATGGGAGACTTATAAAGAAGGCAAATGCACATGGGATACAGGGTAATTTGATAAGGTGGATTCAAAATTGGCTTAGTTGTGGGAGACAGAGGGTGATGACAGGAGCATGCTTTAGTGACTGGAAGCCAATGTCAAGTGATGTACCACAGGGACCTGTGCTGGGTCCCCTATTATTCATCATTTATATAAACGACATAGATGACTATGTGGGGGGAGGATTAGTAAGTTTGCGGATGACACAAAGATTGGCCGGGTGGTTAACAGTGAGGTTGAGTGTCTTGGGCAACAGGAAGATATAGATGGGTTGGTCAAATGGGCAGATAAGTGGCAGATGGAATTTAACCTGAAAAGTGTGAGGTGATACACTTTGGAAGGAGTAATTTGACAAAGAAGTATTCAATGAATGGCATGACACTAGGAAGTTCTGAGGAACAAAGGGACCTTGTCGTGTGTGTCCATAGATCTCTGAAGGCAGAGGGGCACGTTAGTGGGGTGGTGAAAAAGGCATATGGGACACTTGCCTTTATCAATCGAGGCATAGATTACAAAAGTAGGGAGATCACGTTGGAGTTGTATGAAACCTTGGTGAGGCCACAGCTGGAGTACTGTGTGCAGTTCTGGTTGCCACATTATAGGAAGGATGTGATTGCACTGGAGGGGGTGCAGAGGAGATTCAGCAGGATGTTGCCTGGGATGAAACATTTAAGTTATGAAGAGAGGTTGGATAGACTTGGGTTGTTTTCGTTAGAGCAGAGAAGACTGAGGGGCGACCTGATCGAGGTGTACAAGATTATGAGGGGCATGGACAGGGTGGATGGGGAACAGCTGTTTCCCTTAGTTGAAGGGTCAGTCATGAGGGGAAATAAGTTCAAGGTGAGGAGGTGGACGTTTAGGGGGGGTGTGAGGAAAAACTATTTTACTCAGAGGGTGGTGACAGCCTGGAATGCGCTGCCTGGGAGGGTGGTGGAGGTGGGCTGCCTCACCCATATAAAAAGTACCTGGATGAGCACTTGGCACGTCATAACTTTCAAGGCTATGGGCCAAGTGCTGGTAAATGGGATTAGGTAGGTAGGTCAGGTGTTTCTCACGTATCGACGCAGACTCGATGGGCCGAAGGGCCTCTTCTGCACCGTGTGATTCTGTGATTCTGATTCTGTGAAAATGCAACTTTTTGTTTTTGGCATGCACATAGAATCATGATAGCGTAGAAAGTTGCCATTCGGCCCATCAAGATCATTACCTAATCAGCAAATCTGAACTCACAAGCCTATATATGTTAGCTGATCAAGAAATGCTCAGTTTCTGTCATATTGGGAGGAATAAGTGTAACTAACTTTGAGTTCAAAGGGTCAATTTTCCACTGCATGTTCCTGGCATCATGTTCACATGGAGCAACAAAAAGTTAGAAGTGCAGTTGTGATTTTCTAACCCAAATCAATATTTCAGTATCATTTTTATTGCAGTTCTTTTTTTAACAAGACCACCACCATTTATTTTCTAGACTTGTGTGGACAGATTGCTTGAACCACAACGACCGTCTCTTGACACAATCAAGATGCAAGTTTACTTTGACATGAATTACACAAGTCGAGGTCAGTTTCCATAATTACCTTTCTCAGGTAATCTGTATTACATTGTTAGGATCGATGGGTATCAACAAGCATAGGGACCATTTTCTCTTGGACTGCAGTGCTTTTTTTCTATATGTCGGTGTGCTTGGGTTCTCTCATCTGTAATGAGTGTACATGCTGACCTGCCCACATCACTTGTTTTTAAAAATGACGCAGGAGTGATCTGAAAAAATTAAAATTACACTAAATTTTTCTGTGTCGGCAGAACATAAGTATAAAGTCTGAGTATTGCGCTGTATTCCATTGGTAAATTGAACTCTCCGTTAACTGGCATTTTTGATTAACCGGCACTACCCATTCCGTGTGCATGTTGGATAACAAAGATATTACTGTGAACAATAAAAGGGTGTAGAAGGAGGAGTGGGTCTGATTAGGGACCAAAAAGGCAATTTGAACATGGAGGCAGGGGGAATTGTTGAGGTATTAAATGAATACTTTTCTTCCTTGGTAAAGGCAGATGCAGTTGCTATCCAGGCCCTGGTGTGGGAGGAGGTAATTAATACGCTAGAAGGATTTAAAATTGATAAGAAAGGAGATATTGGATAGGCTGTCTATGCTTAAAATTGATAAGGTATTAGTACTGGATGAGATGTGTCCAAGGATATTGAGGGAAGTGAGAGTGGAAATTGAGGAGGCACTGGCCATAATTTTCCTTAGACTCAGGGGTTTGCGCCAGAGAACTGGAGAACTGCAAATGTTAAACCCTTGTTTAGAAAAAGGTGTAAAGATAAGCCAGCAATTACAGGCCAGTCAGTTTAACTTCAGTAGTAGGAAAACCTCAAGAAACAATAATTCAGGACAAAATTAATGGTCACATGGACAAATGCAGGTCAATTAAGGAAAACCAGCATGGATTTGTTAAGGGAAAATCATACTTAACTAACTTGCTGGAGATTTTTTTATAGAGTTAACTGAGAGGTTTGATGAGGGCAGTGCTGTTGATGTGTGTACTGGACTTCCAAAAAGCATTTGATACTGTGCCGCACAACAGACTTGTGAGCAAAGTTATAGCTCATGGAATAAAAGGGACAGTAGCAACATGGATACAAAATTGGCTGAGTGACAGGAAGCAGAGTGTAGTCATTGATGGATGTTTTTCGGGCTGGAAGAAGGTTTGTAGTGGAGTTCCCCTAGGGTCAGTATTGAAATCCTCACTCTTCCTGATATATATTAATGACCTATACCCTGATGTACAGGGCACAATTTGAAAATTTGCAGTTAATACAAAACGTTGAAGCAATGTGAACTGTGAGGAGGATAGTATAGAACTTCAAAAGGATATAGACAGTTGGTGGATTGGGTGGACAGGTGGCAGATGAAGTTCAATGTGGTGAAATGTGAAGTGATTCATTTTGGTAGGAAGAACATGGAGAGACAATATAAAATAACTGGTACAATATTAAAGGGGGTGCAGGAGCATAGACACCTAGGTGTCTATGTGTATAAGTCTGAAGGTGACAAGGTAGGTTGAGAGAGTGGTTAATAAAACATACAGTTTCCTAGGCTTTATAAATAGGAGCATGGAGTACAGGAGCAAGGAGGTTATGTTGAATTGTATAAGGCACTAGTTCAGCCTCAGCTAGAGTATTACAACCAGTTGTGGGTGCCGCACTTTAAGAAAGATGTGAAGGCATTAGAGAAAGTGCAGAAAAGGTTAATGAGAATGCCCCCAGGGATGAGGAACTTCAGTTTTGCAGATAGATTGGTGAAGTTGGGACTGTTTCCGTTTGTTGTGGTCACTTTGACAAACGGACCACAGGAGTCTCAGGTACAGGTCACGATCGTTTATTCGAGCAATTGCAAGGAGAGAACTATCCCAATGCAGCTTGAGATAGCACTCTGCTAAATTACAAGTGTTCAACATATTTATACATTATTGGTCACGTACAAGAACAGTTTCCAGATTCCGATCTCATCAACATATAGGTTTACATTAAACAGACATCTCTGGTAACAGGTACATGCAGGTATGTCCCTATTTTCACCCAGGCAGAGACCTTCCCTCCTACCTAAACTAGGACAATCTGTTCTTTCCCTAGCGGCTGTAAACAGGCTCAATCTTAGTTGTTTTTTACAACCTAAGTCTCCAGTCTGACTCCCAGGGCCTCGCTGGCGATTGCAAACCCTGAGGGTGTACAAAGTTCAAGAGTGTATAAAGTTCATCTGGTGCTTTTTCACTGTCTATGTACTTGCAGGCATTGGCTGCTCGGAGATTCCAACAGTATCATTCCCTTACAATAAATTCTTACTGTACCCCTTTATTCCCCCCTAACACCTTAAAGAAGAGATGGCTGAGAGGAGGTTTGATAGAGGTATTCAAAGTCATGAGGAGTCTGGACAGCGTAGATAGAGAAAAACTGTTCCCACTCATGAAAGGATTGAGAATGAGAGGGCACAGATTTAAAGTAATTGGCAAAAAAAGCAAAAGCGACATGAGGAAAAACTTTCACTGAGAGTGGTTAAGGTCTGGAATGTACTGCCTGAGTGTGTGGTGGAGGCAGGTTCAATCGAGGCATTCAAAAGGGAATAGTTATCTGAAAAGGAAGAATGTGCAAGGTTAAGGGAAGAAGGTGGGAAAATGGCACCAGGCGATTTGCTCATTCGCAGAGCTGGTGCAGACACAATGGGCAAATGGCTTCCTACTGCACCGTACCATTCTGTGATTCTGGTTGAATGGAAGGTGGGGACAAGGGTAACCCTGTCATGGTTCTGGGCGGGGGGAAAAGGGGAGACCAGAAATGTGGAAAGTAGAATGGACACAGTCGAGGGCCCTGTCTGCCACGATGGAGGGAAAGCCTCAGTTGAGGGCCCTGTCTGCCACGATAGAGGGAAAGCCTCAGTTGAGGGCAAAAAACAGCTTAAGTTGTCATGATCAGTCAAGCGTTTTGGGTTAATGACTGCACTTTCTCCTTACATTAATTAATGGAATTGGGAAAAATTATAAAATAAAATTGCAAATCTCATTGTATGTGTAATTTCTATGTTTTATGGAATTATGAATTAACACTGAGCTGGTTCCATTACCTCACTATACAGCGGAATTTCTCACTGAACATCGCTGTGTCTTGGAATCTAGGTTGGCCCCTGCATGCAGAGAAATCACAGATAGCCGTGCGAGGACACGAGATGAATTGGAATGTCTTTACCGTAAAATCGTCAGCTACATGCTGCTCCACTCAGGCCTTGGATCCCCCACTGAAATAAGTATAGTGAGGGAGGCAACTGGTAGGTGGTATGGTTTCTCTTCACACTTTAGCGTGTAACATCCAAATTAAAAGTTTATACTCCAATAACCCCTTAATGTAATAAAATATACCTAAAGCATTCCATAGAAGTGAAAACCAACGCTGAACCACGTGTTGAGAGAAGTGACTGGAAGCACGATCAAAGTAGTACATTTTGAAGAAATGAGAAAATTAGCCAGGCAGAAAGGTTTAGGGAGAGCATTGCAAAGTCTGGATCAAGACTGTTAAATAAATGCAGAGGACGGAAGGGTAGAAGGGAAGCCATGGTCAAAAGAATGGATTCTGTGCACTGATGTAGAGGGCTGGAGGAGGTTGCAGCGGGAGGGGGAAGATGAGGCCTTTGCAAAACTTTAGATGAAGCTAAGGATTTGATATTGATGCACTGAGGGATGGGGTGCCAATGGATGCAGATGATAAAATGATCATACTTAGTGTGGGATAGGGAGAACTTTAAATTGATTATTCATACATTTGTGAAATTTGGCTGAATGATGAGGAAGATATTGGAGTACTCAAACCTGGAGGCGATGAAACAACAGTGGAGGGATTTCAGCATCGGTGTGGGTGAATTGGGGTTTGGGATCATTCAACATTGGATGTGAGCAACTTTACATAGGTAGGACCCTGTGATCCTGGAGATGGCTGAGATTAGCTTTGAAGGTTCAATGAAGAGTGCAGGAGGGCATGCCAGGAGCAGCATGAGGCATACCTAAAAATGAGGTGTCAACTTGGCAAAGCTACAACACAGGTATACTTGCATGCCGAATAGCATAAGCAGCAAGTGATAGACAAAGCTAAGTGATCCCACAACCAACAGATCAGATCTAAGCTCTGCAGTCCTGCCACACCCAGTCGTGAATGGTGGTGGACAATTAAACAACTCACTGGAGTGAAAGGTTCCACAAATATCCCCATCCTCAGTGATGGGGGAGCCCAGCACATCAGTGCAAAAGATAAGGCTGAAGCATTTGCTACAATTTTCAGCCAGAAGTGCCGAGTGGATGATCCATCTTGGCCTCCTCCGGAGGTCCCCAGCATCACAGGTGCCAGCCTTCAACCAATTTAATTCACTCCACGGCTGAAACGGCTGAAGGCACTGGACAGTGAAAAGGCTATGGGCCCTGACAATATTCCAGCAATAGTACTGAAAACTTGTGCTCCAGAACTTGCCACACCTCTAGCCGAGCTGTTCTGGTATGGCTACAACACTGGCATCTTCCCAGCTATGTGGAAAATTGCTTAGGTATGCCCTGCACACAAAAAGCAGGACAAATCCAACCTGGCCAATTACCACCCCATCAGTCTACTCTCGATCATCAGTAAAGTAATGGAAGGAGTCATCAACAGTGCTATCAAGCGGTACTTGCTTAGCAATAACCTGCTCACTGACACCCAATTTGGGTTCCGCCTAAGGGAGGCAGTGGCATAGTGGTATTGTCACTGGACTAGAATTCCAGAGACCAAGGGTAATGCTCTGAGGACCCGAGTCCAAATCCCACCATGGCTAGGAATCCTGCGACGAGTAACTCAACTCCTGAATGAGTGCAGCTCCCACAACACTCAAGAAGCTTGACACTGTCCAGGACAAAGCAGCCCACTTGATTGGCACCACATCCACCTACATTCACACCCTCCACCACTGACACACAGTAGCAGCAGTGTGTACCATCTACAAGATGCACTGCAGGAATTCACCAAGGATCCTTCGACAGCACCTTCCAGACCCACAACCACTACCATCTAGATGGACAAGGGCAGCAGATAGCTGGGAGCACCACCACTTGGAGGTTCTCCTGACCGTCTAAACCATCCTGACTTGGAAATATATTGCCATTCCTTCACTGTCGCTGGGTCAAAATCCTGGAACTCCCTTCCTAACAGCAATGTGGGTGTACCTACACCACATGGACTGCAGCGGTTCAAGGAGGCAGCTCATGGCCATCTTCTCAAGGGCAACTAGGGATGGGAAACAAATGCTGGCCCAGCCAGTGAAGCCCACATCCCGTCAATGAATAATAAAAGAAAAAAGCTCAACTCGGGGCCATATAGGACACTAAGATTGTGCACTGCTAGGTTCAGCCCAAGCAAACAACTAAAGATCGGGATGAGCTAAAATGTGGAGACTTTGGTAGGAGCTGAACAGAATGTCTTGATCCTGACTCTAAATTGGAGCAAGTTCTTGCTTATTCATGACTTGATGCCAGTTCGCATGTCCAATGGCTTGTCCTCCGTGCTGATCTTAAAGTCAAGTGGGGGGTTGGAAAAATAAAGCTGGATATCTCAACACATGCGAAGTTTGACCCCATGCCTATGGACAATGTGATCAAGAGGCAACATGTAGATAAGAAAAAGAATCCCAAGAATGGAACCTTAGGGTGTACACAGGGTCACCATGTGCAAGCAGGAGGGATCACCATTAACCCAGATATGCTGACTACACTGAGGCAGGGAGGAGTGAAGTTAAATGAGGGCAGTGTCCCAAAACTGATCCACAGATTGAAAAACGACAAAGTAGTAAATCTATTCTGTGATCCCAACTTTGGGTTCGAATGTTGTTTGTAAGGATGTGCTAATATTTCTTCAGGGCTTATTTTCCATATAAGATTGGTTACTAAAATTTGTTCTTTACGTTCTATTAATTTTTTTAAAAATGTTTTAGTGTCTGTATGAATGTAAAATTGTAGAGCTCCGCCTGGCCATCAAATTGACCTGTGCTATGAATATAATGTAATTAATCACGTGGTTAGCAGGGACAGATGAATTTGGGTACTTTCTATCTTCAACTGTAAGTTGAATGAGCTTAATTTAAAAGCTACAAATGTAAATGTAAATAAGTCAAAGTAATTTTGAGACATCTAACTGATATTTCAATTCAGTTGAAATGCTGAGCTGCTGGAGAAGTCTGGGACTCGACTCACAAACAAGTCAAATCAGACATTTATGAAGCCTACTCAATTCCAAACTTTTCTTAACTACAATTCCCTGAACAGGAAGTCTTGTGGCCCAGTGGTAGTGTCCCTGTCTCTGTGCCAGAAGGTCTGGGTTCAAATCCCACTCTAGGACTTGATTGACAAGGAAGGTGAGTTCATTCCTGGCACATTGATGGAAAAATAACAGAACCCACTGTCACTATTCATAGTTCCAGACTAATCTAGAGTAAACAGTAGAATAAAGGTTTTTTTTTTCACTATTTGTATGTGGGTCTGGAGTCACATGTAGGCCAGACCAGGTGAGGACACACCAGGTGAGATGACAATAGCAGATTTCCTTCCTTCCCTAAAGGACATTAGTGAATCAGATGGGTTTTTACAACATTCGACAATGGTTGCATGGTCATCATTAGACAATAACTGGCCACCTAAGGGCATCAATTGGAGAAAAAGGCAGGCATGCTGCCCTAGGCCTCACCACCCCACCCCCTCATTAAATTGTGAACAGGTCAGGGGCAGACAGGTGGACCACAGGAAGGCAAACCAGGGAATTTCACGGGCCTGCCCCCACCTGTAAACCCACCAGCAGGTAGCTGTAAAATTCTGCCCCTGCTGTATGTAGCCATTGTGTAATGATGGTCCACGAAATGGACTATTACTGGGCATTGTTCTTCCAGAGTTATCAAAATAGAATTTTTCAATAATTGACTGTATATTATATCTGGACTATATAATTATAAAATCTTCGCTTTGCCTGAGAAAAAAATTCCGCTGTGAAATTATAAATATTTAAATTTATGAGATTGCAGATTACCTGGGAAGAGGTACTGCTTATTTGCAAGATATCACATATACATTTTTAACTACGACATGGTGCATCTTCCTTTTGCCTTTCCCTGTTTGTTCTCTTTCCTTTAGCTGCTCTGCAAAGCATCTTTCCACAGTCAGAACTGGGTACCTTTCTTGCCCTCACGAAAAAGGACAAGGAACGACAGTTGAATGAATTAAGCATGATTGTCACTGGCATTCGACTATTCAACAAGAACTGTAAGAAGGGTGGTGAGGGCGTGGATGACTGTAAGTATTGCAGAAAAGATTTCAAAACACCTTGCGCGCCTTATTTAGGTTTCTACATTCAACTTAAGTGAAAAAAATCCTTTAAATTACACATTTTGAATATTAATGGATAAAAGCTTCATACAATTTCTGTGTGAAATTCATTTGTGTGTTACTGTAACTTAGCACAAAGGAAGATGGCTGCAGATATTGCAGGCCAATTATCTTAATCCCAGGACACCACTGCAGGAGTTACTCAGGATAGTGTCCTAGGCCCAACAATCTTCAGCTGCTTCATCATGACCTTCCCTCCATCATAAGGTCAGAAGTGGGGATGATCGCTGATGTTTACACAGTGTTCAACACCATTCGCAACTCTTCAAATACTAACAGTTGCTTGGTAGTACAGAACTTAACGTTGCTAAAAAGCTTTTTGTCTTGAACTCATCAGGACAAACGAAAGAAAACCAAATTTCAACTGATCACAACAATTTATACAAGAGAAAAGGGTGCTGCTTGGTCTGGGAGCTTGGGGAGCCTATTTTTCCCCATTTGCTTTCCCCATGCCAATGCCTCAGTCAATCAGAGTTGACCTGCCAACCAATCAGTGCCCTTTTCTCTTGTAGTATAAATTGTTGTGACCATTCAAAAATTGGCATTCTTGCATTTGTCCTGATGAGTCCAAGATGAAAATCTTCGGCAACATGTCTCTTTTTTCAGCAATATTCAGAAACTGCAACTGTCTGTGTCCATATGCAGCGAGACTTGACAATAATCAGGCTTGGGCTGATAATTGGCAAATAACATTCGCGCCACACAAGTGCCAGGCAATAACCATCTCCAACAAGACAGAATCAAGCCACCTCCCCTTGACATTTTTTTGGCATTATCATCACTGAATCATCCACCATCAACATCCTGGGGTGATTTGCCATTGACCAGAAACTGAACTGGACCGGTCACATAAATACTGTGGCTACAAGAGTGGGTCAGATCCTGGGAATCTTGCGGCAAGTAACTCATCTCCTGACTCCCCAAAGCCTGTCCACCATCTTACAAGGCACAAGTCAGACATGCTGGGCTCCCCCATCATTGAGGATGGGATGTTTGTGGAGCCTCCTCCTCCAGTTAGTTGTTTAATTGTCCAGCGCCACTCACGACTGGATGTGGCCAGACTGAAGAGCTTTGATCTAACCTGTTGGTTGCTGACAAGTGCAATGGTTCAACGTGTTGAGTGGCAAGTCTTGAAGACTGTTGCATTTGTTTTAACTTCATCCTTGTTTATTTTGGATAGCCTGCAACTTACTTCCAAGTGGTTAATGTATTTTAAACGTTTCCTACGGTTATCTGACATTGCTTCTATGTAATTGGAATATATTTGCAAACACAGTGCCTGCCATTCTAAATGAAGCTGTGCCAGCAACCAAACAAAATGTTGAGTCCGAGCTACAAGCCACTCAGCAGCTAATCTACCACTACACAGCTATTATTGAGAGGTTGGAGAAAAGTCAGGAATGCTATGAGGAAGATGGGTTGCATGATAAACTGAAGGAAGCTTTATACAATGTGAGGCAGCATGAGGTCTTCCTACGCATTATTGTGGTAGGAACATATCTTTAGTATTATTATACATTATTGTAATTGAAGAAATATACTTTCTTTTCTCAGTTTTAAATGAAAAGCAGGACAAAGTTTTTTTTTTTCTCTCTCTCTCTCTCCCTTTCTTTGTCTTTCTCTCTGTCTCCCTTTCTTTGCTGTGTCTTTTGGAAAAACTCCTGGGCTGGAAATTCTAGTCTGAGCCACAGCCTGGTAGTCTGTTATCTGCCTGCTGTTCCACCCCATTTCTTGGTTGCCATTTAACAGTGGGAATGGAGAGGACAATTTCTTCTCCCACCTCCCCATCTCAAGGGACTGAGTTCATGTGAGGTGTGCTCCTGGGCTACCACAGGAATTGTGTTCATTCCATGCTTAAAAGGCTTCAACAGTATTCTTGCCAGAAAGGCCCCATTCCTTCAGTTCCAATTAGAGCTGAAGATCATGCTGCAAAGTCTTTTCTTGAACCTGGAAAAGGCCTCGTTGGGGGTTGGGGGGTGATGGGAAGTTTCCAGGATCCTCCTGAGAGAGGTGTGGGCTGGTAAAGGCCTGGGGTACATAGGAACGGGAGTGGGCCCTTCAAGCCTGCTCCACCATTAAATAAGACCATGGTTGATCTGATTGTGGTCTCAGCTCTACTTTCCTGTCTGCCCCCCATAACCCTTGACTCCCTTGCCTAACAAAAATCTATCTAACTCAGCCTTGAATAAATTCAAAGACCCAGCCTCTCCTACTTTCTGAGGAAGAGAATTCACCAGTGACCCTTAGGAAGAAAAAATTCTCCTCATCTCTGTCTTAAAAGGGAGACCTCTTACTTTTAAACTATATCCTCTAGTTTTAATCTCCCCCACAAGAGGAAACATCCTCCGGGTATCCACCCTATCAAATCCCGCCTGGATCTAATACGTTTCAATAAGATCACCTCTCATTCTTCTAAACTCCAATGGGTATATACCCAACCTGTTCAAACTTTTGAGGCAGATTCTCCTTCCCAACTGAGAACCATTGTGGATGCATAATTACATTTGACCCATGAAGACAGCCTGGTATCAGGGCAGAGTAACGTGGAATTCCTGCACTGATGCTGTTGAGATGGACTAAAGGAAATGAAATCCATAATCTAAAATTCAAGTCAAAAACAAAATAAATTGTGAAACATTATGGGTCATAACTCCCAAGCTCCCCAGAGTTGTATTCAGGAGGAGGGGAGAGGGAGAGGGTAGAGGGAGGGAGGGGGGTGGGGGGAAAGGGTGGGAGGAGAGGGAGGTGGGGGGGAGAGGGAGGGGGAAAGGGGGAGAGGGAGGGGGGAGAGGAGGGGGGAGAGGGGAGGGGGAGGAGAGAGGGGGGGACAGGGGGAAGGGGAGAGGGAGGCGGAGAGGGGGAAGGGGAGAGGGAGGAGGGAGGAAGAGAGGGGAGGGGGGGAAGAGGGTGGAGGGAGGAGGAGGGAAGAGGGAGGAGGGGGGAGGGAGGGGGGAGGGGGAGTTACCCCAAAGATGCGCTGGGAAATCCCCTTCACAAGTTCCCAGGTTCCAGGTAATGTTTGCACGGCAATTGCCGGAAGTGCAAGCTTCCCTGGGCAATTGCCCTGGACTCGGAACCATCAGCAAATGTGATTTAAGTGGCAAACTTTGGATGGTCCCAACTGGGTTACACCGATAGTTACCCAGAAAATGTTAGAAAGATTAAAAGCACTTCTAACTTCTGGGTAACTATTGTATAGAGCCAGGGAACTCCCCCCTCACCCCTGGCTACTGCCCCTCACGGCACACCCCCAACTCCTGACATCCACCCCCCCCCCCCCCCCCCCAGGAGTCTCCCCTTACCCCACAATCAATGCCCCTCCCCCCCACAGGACTCCCCACACCCCCAAGGGATTACAACCCCTGACAGGAACTTGCCAACCCATGGGAATCCTCCACCCCAAAAGGAATCCCCCACCCCTCCCCATCCATCAGGCCTGATTCTCACCCCCACCCGCACCCATCCCCCCCACCCCCACCACCGAGGCCTGACCAGACTTCCAATGCTCAACCTTCCCCCCACCGCCTTTGACCGTCCCATCCCCGCCGATCTCCAACCACCACCAACCTCTGACCACCGCCCTCCGATTCCCCCCGATCTCCAACCACCCCCCCCCCCCAACCTCCAACTCCCCCCTCCCCCAAACCTCCAACCCCCTGACCACACCCCGATCTCTGACCCCCTCACCTTTGACCCCTCCAGCCCCCACTTCCAACTCCCTGACTTCTGGCGCCCCCCCCCACCACCCAACCTCCAACCCTCCCGCCAATTCCGATTTCCCTTCCCAAACTCTGATGTCCCCCTAGAACCATCACCACCCTCCCAAATCCTATCTACTTACCAGAGACACTTACCTTTAAACTTCAATGGATCGTTAACTTACCTGGTTTACGGCAGCTAGCGCCATAAAAAAGGGGTTGCAGACTCCTCTTCGACTGAATTGCACTTCAGCTAGATAGACCCCAGGGACACACTGGATCTCGACTAGCCTGATTTGGAAGGTCGGGCCAGATAGGATCAAAAAATGTTAAGGTAAGAAATTGGGTACGAAGTGGCAATCCAACACTGATGGCCACACTGAGGAAGTTCAAGCCCTATATGCCCTTGCTCTGTTGTGCCTTCCACTATCTTTTCTTCATTTTTCCCATTTTCCTCTGAGAAACAGAAATGGCAGATTTTGCTTATTCTCTTGTTAAGGGCCATTTCTTTCCTGTAGAATTACAGGGATGGGGAAAGGTTTATTCTTTTCTTTCTCCTACAACTATTCTTAAACCTCAAATCTTTTACTTCTGTTCTTTTGAACGAAAGTCCCCACCCACTCCGGGCTAGCAGGTGATTAAATTTTCTGCATTTTCTTCCAAAATGTCCATCACTTGTGCCCAAGGCTCTTGTCATCCTCAGTCTTCTTCTGTATAATTCCATTGCCATTATGGCTTTGACCAAAACCTGGCTCACAGGTAGTGAGTGACACCTTGCCCCTTACTGAAGCACCCCACCTGATTACATTTTCCACCATTTTCTGTGTCCAAACCATTGTAGTTATGTTGTGGCCCTCATTACCAAATTACACTGCGCTTTCCCCTCTTTCAGGCTTCTAATCTGGTTCCATCCCTCACAAAGCAGCCACATTGGGCTACCATTTTGAGCATCTTTTAAAGAGATCCTCTGCTACACTCATGGAAAGCTGTTTAGGATTGGTCAACTATTTTATGTATGTCTGATCTTCCGCGAATATGGCAAAAATTTTGCTTGTTGCTCAAAACCAATGCTTCCTTTCACTTGAAACACACTTCCAGCTCTCCCCTTTTAGAGCCCTGTTACCTGCCCTTCAATACCAACTGCCCTACTGGATTTTCCACCCTCTAGATTAGCAAGCTGTCTACAGGGCCCACATTTTGCACTATCATCAGCTTTCTGAATCAACGTAACTAATGCTGGGTTATGAACATGGCCTGAGCACCATACTGAGCCTTTCCGGTGCTTGTCGGGCTCTGCCCCTCTGCCTGATATTCTGCCAAATACAAACATTTTACCCCCCGCACCCAGCATATCTCCCCCCCCGCCGCCACCCAAGTATATTCTAGCCTGCTGCTGGTTCAGTGTACATTTAGAAGTACAATTGGTTAGGGGCTAGTGACAGACTTTATTCATTGTCTGCAGTGTTTGTTTCCTCCGCAGGCTGAAATTGTCACATGTGCTAAACAGATAGAAATGTTACAACATCAATTAAATAAACGGATGTTGGATCTGAATGCTGTAGTCAAGTCAAAGTCAGCAGTGCCCACCGCTCAAGTCTATGTAAGTTTGGCTTTATAAGGTTTGTTCCTGCCACTTTAAGACTTGTAGAACTCTGGTACAAATGCACCTTTGTTTTGCACTATTCTGTGTTTCTATTTTAATCAAAGGAATAAGAATCACTGTGAAAATTTTTAAAAATTGTTTGATTAACCGCTCTCATTTCTCACTCTTGGTCATGTGGTTTGGTGACAGGTACAGGAGAACATGAATGCCCAGTAGGTGCAAATTGGTAAACCTGGGCAAAAGCAGGACAATTACCTCGCTCATAATTTTAAAAGTCAAGTATTCACAATTCTGCCGAATTAGGAAGAAAAGTGGAGAGAAGAGGGAATCTGGGTAGTTTGCACCAAAAAGACTTTCGTTAGAAATGTTTCACATAAGCACACTCTCCTGCAAAGCTCACCCACTTTGGTATTAGGGCCAAGAGCCCCAGTTGATTTTTTTTTTGACTCTATGTAACCCAGTGGCATTCTACTTTAAAAATCTTCTTAAAACAAACAGGGTAATACCACTACTAAAATAGCAGAAAAGGGGTTTATTAGATAGCAGGTGATGCTTTTGTTCATAATATTAACAGCTAGGCGCTAGAAGCTTCCAAATTTGTATGAGGAGTGAATTTACCCATTCAACAGTTGGGAAAGTGATGGTGGGGGTGTTTAACCGTTTTTACATACAAAGACAATTTCATGCTTGCCATAACTTTCTCAAAACGCCTTATATATTATATAACGAATTCTTCAACTTTATATTGAACCTAATGTAGATTTCTGTTTACCTATTATACAGCCTCATTTTATTGCTCTCTCCAACCTGTGGACCTCTTTCCAGGATGAGATGGTGCTGCTCAGCGTCTTCAGCAACTTAGTAACCAACCTAGATCCATATTTGGGAACTCACTCACAACTATTTCCAGATGGTATCATTGGGCCCTTACTGGAGGGAGTGGTTGTGAAAACAGACGAGCAGAGGTTAAGTGAGGTATCAGGTATGCCGGACAGGGACAGAAATGTCGTCACTCCAGTGAGTTTTAAATTTGAGCCTCCCAGCACAGTACTTTGCTTTTCAGGGGAAGGCATAGTTGAAATTTGGGCACAGGGGTCAGTAAGCCCACAGCTGGATTCCTCATTCATGGTTGTGGGACAGTGAACTTTCCTTTCCTGGCTGATTTGCCAGGTAATTGCTAATGAGAACCTATTGCAACATCTCAATTACAACAGCCTGCACTTGTCAGCATTCGACATCAAGAAAATAATAAATTAGCCACATGCCCACAGAATAAAATTGACACTCTCAAGGTTATTTTCTGGTGGACAACTGACAGGATCAGATTGGCGGCCTGTTTTACACTCAGTCCCCTTCCGCTCTCTGTTGACTTGGATGAGAAGTACAATTGGCTAGAGTGGCAGCTGACCCAATTCTTTTGGTTTCCCACTGGGCAGGTTCGGTTAAATGACCCTCTTATTGTAATCTGTGACTGTAGTATCCTGAAGGGAGCACATCTAAGGTTAAATATATTGATGTTATTCGTTTTGCTTTGGGACAAAAGCAAAATTTGCCCTTGGTCACATTGTATACTCCACCTTCACCAATGACTTAGTGGATGCCACAAAAAGCAATCGTGTTCCCTTTTCCAGTGACAGCAAAGTGCTATCTCAAATGCTGAAACGACAGAACCCTTAACTGTATTTCCACTCCTTGCTTTCATGCAATTTTCCAACTTATACCTGCCAGGAAGATATCATAAACCAGTCTGAAAGGGTGAGGATAGGGGTTGGGGCTTGGACAGTGAGCATAGTGAAGATGATCAGAGGTTTGGTCAAAGTGACGCTTGAGGCTATGTTTTTAAGCAGCCTATAAAGTTATTATTAATGTAAATGTTGTACAAGTGCTCACTACCAGTAGGGAGCTCGTTAGCAACTGCATTTATCAGGATGTCATGGATGGATAAATCTTGGGGAACATGGACACAATTTTCAGCAAAGCTGCCCACTGGGTTTGTAATTTTGCAAAATTGTTCCTGAGAAGTTAATGTATAGGATTATGTTGAGGTGGCATTAAATACAGAACTTGTGGTCATCTTCCATAATTGACCAAACCATCATTTAAAATTTACTTGATGATGCAAGGCATCATCAGCATTGGTATAGAAATTATTCTTTCCTCTCAAGCTTTAAGTTCCAGTCTGTGCTGAGTTAGTTGATCTAAGCCAGGGCACTGCAAGATGGTTGCTGCTATTGAGCTCGATCCTTCCCATTTCTGATTGTTGACCATTGGCATTTTCTAGATAATGTTTGTGTGTCAATATTGGTGAGGATAAGTTCAGGGTTTGTTGTGAAAATCCCACCACAATCAATTAGGCTGCCAAATCTCACTCTCTGGCTTCACATATGAAAAAAAGCTACTGACATATCAGAAAACTCCAGGTATCATTAGAATCATTTCTCATTGGTTAGTGTGGAGAATTGGTTTGGAAATAAAAAGCCACTAAAAGCTTACCTTCCTTCACTTCTCCATCTCACCCCCAAGCTTGGGAATAGATGTGCCTCCAGTCACAGAATCACAGAATCTTTACAGTGCAGAAGGAGGCCATTCGGCCCATCGAGTCTGCACTGGTTCTCTGAAGGAGCATTCTACCTAATCCCACTCCCCTGCCTTATCTCCGTAACCTTGCACATTCTTTGTTTTCAAATAGCAATCCAATTCCCTTTTGAATACCTCGATCGAACCTGCCTCCACCACCCTTTCAGGTGTTCGTTCCAGACTCCAACCACCCTCTGGATGAAAACATTTTTCCTCACATCACTTCTACACCTTTTGCCCATTATTTTGAATCTGTGCCCTCTAGTTCTCTTGAGTAGGAACATTTTCTCATTATTTACCCTGTCCATACCCCTCAGGATCTTGAATACCCCTATCAAGTCTCATCTCAGCCTTTTTTCCAAGAAAAACAATCCCAACCTCTCCAATCTATCCTCATAGCTACAGTTCTTCATCCCTGGAATCATTCTTCTGAATCTCCTCTGCACTCTCTCCAATGTCTTCACATCCTTCCTCATGTATAAAGCCCAGAATTGGACACAGTACTCCAGATGAGGCCTAACTATTGTCCTGCATGAGTTTAACATGACCTCCTTACTCTTGTACTCAATGCCCCTATTAATAAAACCTAGGATACCATGTGATTTATTAACTTCTCTCTCAACATGCCCCGCCACCTTCAATGACCTATGTATGTTTACACCACATAAATGCTTGTGCTTCCTCTCTCAGGCCTGAGGAGATTTCTGCCTTCTCATGCTCCAGATTTTGTCACTCAGTGTTCTCAGAAGCTGAGAAACTAACTCAATGTCACTCACACTTCAATTTGAAGCTTGTAATCCTCTCAGCGGAATCATCCCAGATTTGATCTAAGTACAATAGTAGGCAGGAAAAAGGACGTTTTACCCATCGGCAGCAATTGGTGGCTTTTCAAGCCATCTTGTCTGCTTCCCGCCTCAGTAATTATGCAGCCACAGGAAACACACCGTCTCGCTGGTAAGCGGCCTCTGAATTGCCTGCCACACCGTTACCTCACTGTTTCCTCACTCTGGGCGCCATATCTAAATTGCAGTCGCGCACACAGTTCTCAATGCTTTCAGCCTAGGACTGCTCCAGTGAAGACATGGCCCTGAAAGTCAGGAAGAGTTCAGTGACCCGTCACTGGAATGCCTTTCGGAGGCCCGCTGTGATGTCCTCCACTTCCACTCTGGCCGCAGAGGTCCAGCAATCTCACCACTCCGGCTTGGGAGGCGATGGCAGTGGTGGTCAGTGCCAATACTGCACAGAAGAGGTTGGCCTTCCAATGGTCATCCAGTGCAGAAAGAAGATGAATGATCTTACCTGTGCAGCCAGGGTAAGGCAACCATCTCATCACTCTAAACTCTCACACTCACAAGGCCATCACACATTCACTGACATCTCACTCACTGCCAGCTCAAGGGACATCACCACTCACTCTCTCACACACACCCTCGTATCTCCATCTGGCCTCATCTCCTCTGCAGACTGTCTCCTCAGCCCTCATCGTCTTGAGGCCACTTGCACAGATCAACATGTGCCCCCACACACACCCTGGGTTACCCCCCTTCCCCAGTACAGCCCTCAGCCTGCAGCATCTTCCCTTGCCTGAGGCCTCTTCTCCCCCTTCCCCAAAAAAGCCCAGCGCTGCAGATGTTGAAAAGCCACCCCCGTCTTAAGGCTGGTCTGGTAGGTAGAGACCTGCCCGTGAGCCCCCGTAAAAGTGATCTGGTGCTGCCTGTGAAGCTTGGCGCTGATGACTGCGAGTGCTGCCTGAAGCAAGGTAGGCAAACAAACCTCAAAGCCCCGAGTGAAGTGTAGCCGCCAGGTGCACATCCTCATGCCGATGTGCCAGGGTGATCCAGCATGAGGTGATGATTCCAGCAGACAGGACTTATAATGATATGCAGATAAATTACAAAGAAGTTCCTGACGTCCGGCGATGGGAAGTGCGGCCCACCATTGACGGGTAGAGTAGAGGATTGCAAACTGGTTACATGACCGCATGAAACCAATTTTTGGCCTTCCCACCATATTGTCCGCTCATGCCCGCCATGATGCCCGACGTCAATGGGCGTGGAAAATTCCACCCCTAGTAAACCCCTGGTTTAGCTGGCGTTACCCATACAAATGTTGGCAGAATATAGATATTAGTCTGTGATGCCAACGCAACTAAAGCAGAAGAACTATGCTCAACTGTTGTATTCCCTGCCCAACTGCTCCACTCCTCAGTCCATATCCCAGATGACCCAAAAGCAACATGGGGGGAAGTCAATTGGTAGATAACCAAAATATTGAGGTTATATTTTATTGTTCCTGCATCTGAGAGCATTAGATTGCCTAGGCACTTTGCATAAAAGAAAATTATACGGAGAGAATCATATGCCCATAAGGCAATCTTCCTGATTTTCTGTCTATTAGTGAATGGAAAATTGAGCAGGTTCCTTTAAAGGCATACAATCCTTTCTATCTGATTTTCCTTTATGCTTTTTGCTCAGGTAGCCCTCTGTATCCAGGAGGAAGAATAGAAAAATCAGTAAAATAAAAGCAGGTGCTGGAAATCTGGACTAAAATCAGAAAATGCTGTAAAAACTCAGCAAGTCTGGCAGCATCTGTGGAGAGAGAAACAGAGTTAATGTTTCGGGTTAATGGGAGAATGGGAATTTTCTTGGTAGTTCTGCCATTCCACTCAATCTGCAAGCTCTTAAAGGGCCAGCACCGATGGGCACCAATGGACATGGTCGCAAGATCTACACATGATTAAGAGATGTTAAGTGGATAAAAACCTTTTGTTATTGCTACTATGACTGGCTGTGGTTGATTGACATTTTTATGAAGTTTTTCTGAGCAGATTTTTTCACAATAGGCTTGTCAAAGCCTCTTTGCTTATGTTGTATGTTTCAGGCGCATTCAGAGCTCTGAAGAAGAGTCATGCGAACTCAATAGGAAAATCAGTCCCGTTATCTTAATGTAAATAAGGCAATTGCGTAACAAGCAGTGATGAGGGATTACGCTGAATAACACCAACTGTTCCTTGTACTGTTTCTCTGCTCAGGGCAAAGAATTATTCCATCAGACTTCAAGAATCGTGAGTGGATCTTTCCAGAAGACATTCTAACATATCGTCAACCAACTATACAGTATCGAGGATTTTGTGCCTATGCATTTGGTGCAAGATATGGTCTTCTTCTGAGAGGTATACAAGATGTACTTTTTAGTTTAAATAGTTTTCCTAATTCGTGAAAAGCCTTTGCTTGATCTGCACACTATCGTGGTCTGACAAGGAAACTAGGCAACAGGTGGTTCGTCCCTGCCAAGTTCTATGAAGTGACTGCTAGGTCATACACATTAACTGGTTATTAATAGCTCTCCTATGGTAGTAGTAACCCCAACAACTTGCATTTATACAGCATCTTTAACACAGTAAAACGTCCCGAGGCACTTCACAGGAGTATTATCAGACAAGATTTGACATCAATGAGATATTAGGGCAGGTGACCAAAAGCTTGATTAAAAGGTAGCTTCAAAGTGTATCTTGTAGGAGAAATGAGAGAGATGAAGAAGTTTAGGGAGGGAAGTCCACAGCTTAAGGGCTTGGTATTGAAGGCACAACTGCCAATGATGGGTAAAGGGAAATAACTCTCCAGGTTGCCAGTCTCTTGAGGAAAACGTGAACTTTATATGGTACTGTCCCATATGAGGTGCCTGAGATTAGAACTCAGCAATGTGGGGGGTGGCCTTGGATGCAAATTTATGTCCCACCACTCCATGGTGCTGTAGTACATTGTGTCGCTATGCTACCAGATGTCACCATTTTAGCTTATTTTAACTTCACTGATCTTTATGGCCAGGCCTTAGGAACCAAAGGACTTGGCTGAGTATATAGCTCTCTCCCATAAGCTTGTTCTAAGCAATAACAATTAAATCATCTATTTAACTTAAAAAGGAGAAGTACTTTCCACTTTGCCAAATGATCAGGAAGATGAAAGCATGGACCTATTGGTAACCCCTCAGGGGGAATATTATAGCCCCTGCAGCAAGCGTATTTTCGGTGTTGGGGGGGTCACATAAAATAGGTTGGGTGGGTAGCCCACCGCTATCTGCCCAGTCTCCATAATATGGTGGGTTAGGGGGAACCTGAATAGGGTGCCCATTAGCCTCCCATCCTTAGGCCTATTGAGTGCCTTACCCACCCAATTAAAGGCCTCAGTCTGCCTCTGCAGAGGAAGCCACTGCCACTGCTGGTCAGTGGAAGGTGGGCAAGAGTGGGAAGGCTGTTTTTTTCACCAAATTTGGCAAAAGGACAGGAAGGAAGGGGGTGCCTTCTGCATGGGGTGCCCTGGGCACATCGGGGACACCCCTCGCCCCAAGATCGTACCCCCCCATTTTGTGCCTCCAAAACCTACCCCGTTTTCTAGGGTGCCCGTTCCCTCCCTGCCCAAGAAACAAGGGAGTCACATTGTCCAGTGTCACTTCTTCATGGGCCTCTTTTCAGGCCCAGCAGCAGCCACGACTCTCCTCCGGCCCTCTTCTCTTTCAACTGAGGGGCGGAAGTCTGACCTTCAGCTTGTTAAGACCACACGCAATTATGGCTGTGGGGTGGCCTTTTTAAAAGTCGGTCAGTTTGCGACTGAATTTTCTTCCTGGGTGGTGGTGGTGGTGGAGGGGGGTGTTTGGCAATGAGCAGTACATCTCCATTCATCCCCCCTCACCATCCGAAAAAGGTTCAGCTCCCTGTTTCGGGGTTTCTGCACTTGCAACATGTTGAATGCAATAGATAGGGTAGTTTGACCTAAGTCATTATTGCTGCAAGTTATGTGATGGGAGAGCACTTTTGGACAAAAAAATGTTCCTGGTGCAGGCATTGGTATCCCAGTAAACTAAACGCAGTGCCCTTTCATTTCAATATTTTTCAGTTGGTCCTAATGTGTGCTGTCCACATGGATTCTGGGCCACTCTGGGTGTTGGTAGCAATTGGCTGACTGCTTTTACAGAGCCAACATTTTCTTTTTTTATCTATCAGACACACAGTCCTCATGGGAGAATTGGAATTTTCTTGGTTGTTCTGTCCTTCCATTCGATCTGCAAGCTCTTAAAGGGCCACAACTGATGGGCACCAACAGACATGATTAAGAGGTGTTAAGTGGATAAAAACTTTTTGTTATTGCTACTATGAATGTTTTATCAAAGCCTCTTTGCTTCTGTTGTAAGTTTCCGACTATTTCACAGACTTGGCAAGTCTAGCAAAGACTTGCCAATGGCTCACTCGTTCTGTGCATAGTGTTATAGGTGAGCAGTATGGAGAATGCATGGGGGCATGGAAGGAGCCTGGGGCATGTGAATGGACATGGGAGATATGGGGGGTGCATGGAGAAGGCATGGGGGCATGGATGGGGCATGAGGTGTGGGTGAGGAGTACAGGCTTGAGATCCTGACAGTCTTGATTAGAACTGGGTCAAAGTCTCAGTAAATGGAGGCGGGACTTCAAGGGTCCCAGCCTCAACATCCGCCCGCCTCTGCTGCCGCCTCAGGCCTGCCTCCAGTGGCAGCTGATCCAACTCCTTTCTGCTGTCCCCACCACCCCAGAACAAAACTTTCCCGACTCACACCTCCCATCTCCTTCACGAAAATCCGCGCCATAATATATGACCAACAACTTGACCCTTCATCATAAATTTTGTAAATTTAGTCAGGAATAACATTAAAATTTAGTTTAGAATCTTCCCCTGTCTTATTTGTTAAAAAAGGAAAAATATCTGTACTTTGGGCAGTTCATATCCATTATTCCTTGTTTTAGGCAGATTACAAACAAAAAGTAACACACCAGATGACCAGCTGTGGGATGAGATCCCCATTTCCTTTTACTTTCAATGCTTTCCTTTTTGAATTAACTGTGGTTAATTGATTTAGCATTTCTATAGAATCCAGTTAGTCTTTCCCCATGTACCTGCTATTTTTTTCTCTTTCAAGTATTTATTCAATTCCTATTTTAAAGCTACTATTGAAGTTGTTTCCACCAAACTATGAGGCAGCATATTCCAAATCCTAACCACTTGTTGCATAAAATGAAGTTTTCCTTCATGTTGCTTCTAGTTCTTTTGTCAATCGCTTTAAAGTTGTGCCCCTCTGGTTATCGACCCGTCAACCATTGGAAACAGTTTCTCTTTATTTACTCTCTTTTGCCCTGATTCACTCAAGGAAATAATATGGACTTTTAATCATTTCAGAGGTAAACACACAAAGGGTCGCTGTAGACTAAAAAGAAAGTATCACATATAAACTGATATTGTCATGTTATATAAGTAGCAGAATAATTGGGTATAAAATATTTTACAAGAGTGTCATAAAATAATCTGTTCTCTATTTTTTTCAGGAAACCCAAATATTGGAATTCTTAAATATCAAGAAAAGTATTACATATTCTCCTCAAAAGAGGCTGCCAGTGCTTTCGCTCAAAAGCCTGATTGTTACATTTCTATGGCAGCAGAGCATGCTAAGCACTCTGCAGAACTCATTCAGCTCCTGGAGCTCCATCAGCAGTTTTCCACAATCACTACCTATACAAAGGTATAGCGACTTTAGATGAAACTTCTCAAAGAAAAGTGGCTACAAACCATGTTGTTTGCACTTCTCCACGCAGTTCCAGTGGGATCGCGATTCCAACCTCCAATATTCAGTCCAATAAACAGAAAATACCATAAAATTGCAGCATTGAGCCCAAGAATAATGATGAAAACACCAAAAATACTGAGATTCTAGTAAAAGAAGCAGATTTTTGAGGGAGTTAAATGTATATTTTGACTCCATTCCCACTTCAAAATCTTCAGATAAGAGGGCATTTTCTCTTAAAACACTTTTGTTTTCTGGCCAGACGTTTTTCCGCACCTTTATTAACAATATTTTGAATATTCAGTGTTTTGGAACAAGGTACTGATGGTGATCACATGCACAAAGTAGCTAAGTGGAATAATCGAGCTGTACTACAGGCAGAAAAGAAGGAATAAGTGACAGCAATAGAGAGAAGTATAGATGGCAAAGAAAAGGCAAGAATAGGAAATGAGATGTACTAGAGACAGTATAATATAGAGAGAAGGCTACAAATATTCTGTTACTTCAATTTTCTCCCCTTGCCAGTCATGTGACCTTGGATTTGGAAGTCCATGAAATTTAAACACCAATTATGTCATTCAGGGTCTTAAAACAATTGAAATAAATTAGAATATTTTTCTCACCCGGAACCTAAAAATGTCCTTACTCTGTAACATTCCATTATTACAGAAAGACTTGCATTCATACAGAGCCTTCAAGGGCTCATTACGTCCCAAAGCTCTTTATAGTTAATGAAGTACTTCTGCAGTGTAGTCATAGTTGTAATGTAGGAAACAGAACAGTGGGAAGACTTTTTTAAATTATGAAAACAAACTAAATACTTAATTTCACTTGTATGTACATCTCAAGGCAAAATAAAGTTACTGAGGTTGCTGCCTGTTGTTACAGACAGGAGGGGGATTAATTTAAGCAGCCTTGATTTCTCCTCTCACTACCCGTCCATAAACAGGTGTTTTTGATTTCTGATTTCCCCCTTTATAAGTGGTGTCATGTTTTCCCCAACCCTTCAGTTTACATCCAATCCTCTATTAATAACCCCACAGCAAACTCGAGATAAGGTAAAATAAGAGGGCTGGTTTATTTTACACATACACAAAACGCGGGAAAGGGGTTTCGCAATGTTCGCCCCTGTTTGCACTCATACAGTAAAAGAGGGGTAAGGGAAAGAAAGTGGTTACAGGGCAAGACCACGATAAAAATACGAGTTATGGTTTCACTTGAGTCCAGAGTCCCAGAATCAAAATGTCCAGAAGTTAGCAGGCTGAAACTGTTGCATGGTAATCCATCTTTCCAGAAGCAAGGGCTTCCATGACGGGAGAAGACACGTAGAGATTAATTAATCTTGAAGACACAGACACAGAAGTTCCAATATTCCAGTAGTTCACAGTATAGATGAGGGCCAAGCACTTTACCTGGACAGAGCTTTTTCTGCTGCTATTAGTTGGTAAAGTGGTAGACTGGCTGGTTTCAGTTCCACATGGCAATATTACAGGTTCTAGCAGCTTGGGTGAGGTCATGTGACATACCTCTCACTTCTTCTCCTGGGTGTTGGACAAAGGATGTATTTTCCCAGGTCTGGAATCTTGAGGTGTTTAATAGAGGAGTCAGGGTTTCTTTTTTCCTTGCAGACATACCGTCTCCGTTGGCCAACTCTACCTTAGAAATGTAAAGGGTGTGGGTACATTTCTTTGGAATTTGATTTTCTGCAGTCACGGGGCATTAGTGCCTCTTTAAAGGTAACAAGGTCCCTGCTAGTTTCTGACGGATAGAAATTCCTCTGGTATGAATCATGGCTATTCAGGGTAAAGCCTTGGTCCATTTAAAAAAATAATAATTTTACAGAGTAGCCAGGTTGACATAGATATATATTTTCCTTCCTGTCTTCTGGCCGGGACATGGTATTCTCTCAAAGCTGGCTACAGGCATGGACAGTGGGCAACCTGTCTTAACTCCTGATTCAGAGAAACTATCATTGACAATGCAGTGTACATATGTCTGTACAAGTTTCTTTAAATGTCAGTTCTATGCTAATACTATAAACAATCTTTGGTGGTAAACATGAATAAATTCTTTCTTGCAGTCAATTAAGACTTTGTGGAGCTCTTTCTATTCCAGGAAATGAGGTACAAAATCCAGAGCACAAACAGACACCTATTTCATAAATTTCCAATGTAAGATTTGTAACCTTTAGACCAGCGGGTCCAGGAAATTTCAGTAACTGGACTACGACACCAAAGCAAACTCATCGTTACAATAATATAAATGTTATGCTTCTAAAATAATGACTGTAAATTTAAACATAAGTTTTACAGTGACAAAAGCTATAGTTGACCTTATTGCCCCAGACCAGGGAAGAAAAAAGAAAACGCCTCGTGTTACCACTGCTTATTCCTATCTAGTAGCCCATGACGGAAGGTGTGCATGTGTGGACTGAATTGGACTTAGTTGTGATTAACAGTTTATTGAAACTCATTCACCAGGATCCCACATGGCCATTTAAGCAAGATAGTGAAGATCTTCAGACCAGGAGGAAAATTTCAATATACTTGATTTTATATAATATTTTTTTAAAAATTAATATTTTTGTAGGGGGCACGGGGGTTGTTGAGGACTAAGACAAGTAAACTATTTTTTATAATTCAGGCATTGAAGAATAAGTCAGTTTTCTACAGTTCTTCATCATTTTGCAGTCAGATTCTTGTCTTTTACTCCTTTATTTTCTTTACTTTCTAAATTCTAGGCAGCCAGCTGCATGAAACCCATCATAAAATATGACAGCTGCACGCAAACTGACACTCATATCCTGGAGCCGAACATTGTCAAATCATATGAATGGAATGAGTGGGAGTTGAGAAGAAAAGCAATTAAATTGGTGGGCATGCTTTTACTTAAATTTAATTTGCCAAAATTTTTTTGCTTATAACCCACCAACCAAAGCTACTATCAGCTGGCAATATCCATACCTATTTATTTATAAAAAGATTCATCAAGCATACAGTGCACAAGTGACTAGCTACATTGCACTCATGTCACTTTATTACAGGTGCAATGTAATAAACTGACAAGCACATTTCCATTGCCAGTTCCCTGATCAAACAACTGTTAAACTCATGATGGATTTAGCTCTATTTTGTCTACTAACAATGTGATTTTGTGACCTTACCAGAATATATATTATACATTATATGCTGTAACACTCCAGTCTTTATAAAATAGCATATCATGCAACACCATGGGAGAACCATAAATATATCCAATGTATTAAAGTCTTGCCTATAGTATGCACCTTAGTGTAAATGTCCGTCTCACTACCTACAACACTTTTCCTGTCATATTTTGTAATCACACAACTGTTATAAATGTGGAACGTGGAACTTGAAACATAAACAGATCAGCCATGATCATATTGAACAGAAGAGCAGGCCTGAGGGGCCAAATGGCCTACTTCTGCTCCTATTTCATATGTTCATAACTTACCTTCTGGCTTACCAGGAGCAGTGCCACAGAAGATTAATACACCTGGACATAGTTAAATTACTTACAGCTGATTGGCTCAAATTTTATGTTTTTTTAATGTTTAGCAGAACTCAACAGATAAGGATCATTGAAATCAGGAAGAATTGAAATCGCCAAACAAATGTTGTCTCCACATAAAATACTGTGAACAAAATTGTGATTTGCACTAAATGTATTTAGGCCACAGAATAATGGCATTTTAACTTCTCCAATTTCTCCAGGCAAATCTGCGGCAGAAAGTCACACGCTACATACAGACAAACCTCAGCCACATGAGAAGAGACAACACTTCCCAAGTCTACCCACCAAAGAACAAGGCAACACAAACAAAACAAGACAATTCCAGCAATGTGCCCAAACCACAGGTCTTCTATGCTGGCTTGCGTGGAGGGAAGACTACAGAACCTACGCATATGATCAAATACAACTTAACAAGAGCAATAGATGAAACATAAAACCGAACCTCCCTTTTTGAAAAAAGGCTTAATTAATCAATCTAACTACATTTTTATTTTGGCTTCAACTATCAAATTTAGTATTAAACGGTTGGAGATGATACATTTAGCAGCTATAATTCTAAGTTAATTCTTGTTATTGTATTGCAGACGTTTTAGCAGCATGTTGTTACCCTGACAAGCAAACACAAATTTATGAGGCTCTCAATAAAATTGTTTAAACTAGTTGATGTTCAAGATGTTAGCCACAGCCTGGGTGGAGGAATTCAAGCAAAACAGCTGGAGGAACTTCTGAATGAAGGCTCCAGTAATTCTATAATGGCTTATAACACAATGATTGACGCCGCTGGACTTGCAAGCCAAGAGGAAGAGGTCCAGGCACCATTTTAAATTGGCCCTTGGCCTCATTGGAATAAATGCTATAGGCGCTCCAATATAACTCACCAGTCCCAAAGAAAAGGTGGAAGGGGAACGGCGAACAGGAGGACTGTGAGCGCAGTATTAATGTGAAGGCAGGAGGAGCACTCTTTCTCCTTCTGTTTCCACCATAAAGTAATTTCTTTTACAAAAAACTTGCCTGCCAATTTGAAGGTTGGCCATCTCATTAACCCGCCGCAGAACTCGAAAATACAGGTAGAACTTGTGAGGCACAAACTCTTGACTAGTTTCTACAAATGTAGAAAATGGGTTCTGAAATGAGTGCAGGACCCTCCTTTCAGTCCTGAAGTGAAAAGAATTGAAAATCTGAAGAGATGTATAACAAGCGATTCAATCGGGATCGTCTGTTTTACATTATCACTCAAAATCAAAACTGCCTTCATGGCTTCTTCCAGTTGAGCTTGCCTAAAGACCCTTACTGTTGTACAGGTATGTCTATGGTTCTTGGTCCAGGATGTCATCTGCCTGCTCCGACGTGAGGTCCCTTATAGGGTGATTTATGTTGCTGATAAATTTAGTGGCTTAGACAAATAATGTATCTGGTGCTTGGATGATATCACGGGAGGCTGGGAGGTTTAGCATTCCTTTCCTGACCTTGAGAAGGTGATGGTGGACCATCTTACAATAGGATATGTGGCACAGAAACAGGCCATTCAGCCCAACCAGTCCATGCCAGTGTTTATGCTCCCCTTGAATCTCTCCCCATTTTTCTCACCTATGTATACCATCGTAATCCTCTATTCCCTTCTCCCTCATATGCTTGTGTAGTTTACCCTTAATTGCCTCTACACTATTCACTTTAACCACTCTCTGTGCTATGGAGTTCCACATGCTCACCACTCTGGGTAAAGAAGTTTCTTCTGAATTCCATGTTGGACCTATCTTTTTGAACCATGTGATTGTTACGACCAGTCCTCACACAAGGTTCCCCCGATTTGTTATGCCGGACATGGTACCCCAAATTGTTATGCTTCCAGGTGAGAAGGGATGAATTGGTTCCTCTTCTTTATTTAACCCCCTCAGTTGATCACAACAAGGTTAATTTAAAAAGGATCCCTTTCCCCTTAGATACCTTTTCCCAGTCCAAATGTATTTATGTTTTAAAAGGAGCCAATTTAACCAAGCTTTCTTGAGTCAAAGAAGGAGTGAGTTTATTAGTTACTAAAAATTGAGAAAAAATAATAAAAATGCAAAACACGTACACACAGTTTTAAAAGATATACGAATCAGTCTTTGGCTTGTCCATGAATAGTAGATGGCAAAAAAGTGCAGTCGTTAAGTTGGGTGATTCCAATAGAACTGACTTTGGCAGTTGAGCAGTTGGTTTGGAGATTCTTGGTTCTGCAGGTTAGCTGAAAGGAGTTGATCTGTTTCCATATCAACTGTGGCTTTGCTGACTTGTGACTTGCTTCCAGCAATCAGAGAGTGAGGACTTTCTTTTACCTACAGTGCAGGGACGCCTAGTTGATGTTCTTCAGCTGCAACCTTCACAGTACACCCTCACACACCAGGCCTAGAATGCCAAAACTAGCACACACTGAGCAAGTTTGCAGTTGTCTTTCAGCTCCTTTTCTTGTGTATTCCTGGAGGGGGAAAATCAAATCTGTCTTTTGCCCAGAAACTGCTTTCTTTCAACTCACATCATGTCCACAGTCTGGGATGTAACTCACAGGAGATGATTTCTGTTGAGATGGTGATCAGCCTTCAATATCTCCGCAACCACAGGAGATTACAGTTCAATTTTTGCATTGCATCTTTTCCTTTGAAGTGTCTCAGTATGAAGTAGGCCTTGACACCAATTTAGGTGCCACATTCCATTCTCTGGACTAGTTGGTCAAGTGTAATCCACATAGGAATTTTCCAGCAAGCGGTTACTTTACAGTCTCAGCCGACTTTTGCTTGTATGTCCTAATATTAAGAAAACACGTCTTATTTAAAAGTTCAATATGCCTTAAATAATGGAAGCACCTTGGAAGGTGCTTCCAAGGCCTGGGTGCTGCAGGATTTTGACCTAGTGATAATGAAGGAAGGAAAATATATGCCCAAATTGGGATGGTCTTTGACTTGGAGGGGAACTTTGAGGTATTGGTGATCTCTTGCAACTGCTGCCCTTGTCCTTCTAGGTGATGGAGGCCGTGAGCTTGGGAGGAGTTGTCAAAGAAGCCTTAATGAGTTACTGCAGTGCATCTTGCAGTTAGAATGCACTGTAGCCACAGTGCATTGGTGGTGAATGGGGTGCCGATCAAGACCACTGTTTTTATCTGGATGGTGTCAAACTTCATGAGTGTTATTGCATTTGCGCCCATTCAGGCATGTTGGAGAGTATTCCATCACACCCCTGAAAATTCTCCTGAACATACTTAAGAAACTCATCCTTTTCTCTGCCCTTTCTCCTATTACTATCCCAGTCTATGGCCTGAATTTTCATCCTTGAGGTGAGTAGTGGGAGCCAGAAAAATTCCCACTCAGCCCACCCATCTTGGAAATAATTGCCCGCAAAAGCGGGGTCTTCATTGCCGGGGTGGGGTGGGTGCAAGCTGGAGTCGGGCCAGCTGACCTTGGGAAAGGTTTGGAGGCAGCCACAGGGGCTGCTGAGTGCGGAGGTTGGCTGTTTAAAAGGCCTGCCTCGATGTTATGTGACTTTGTCCGAATTAAAATAAAACACAAAAGCCCTCCAGCTCCCACCCCCACACATCCATGCCCCATCACTGATACTTTATGACCCTGCCCATATGGCACCTCATGCCCCCTATGCCAAGCTATGCCCTTCCACCCACCCCTATGGCCCCTTATAATTCAATGCCAAGCTATGTCACTTCCATGCCCATTGGCCCACTATACACTGTGTAGAACCGATGAACCCTATAGTAACGGTAGGACATGTATTAAAAAAAAGTTTTTAAAACAATTCATTCATAACTTTCCACTATGTTAAAAAAGTTACTTCACTAGAAGGCAATAAAAGTGTCAATCTTTCAGCCCCCTTAAAGGATCAATCACAAAAACCACAAGCCCTTAAAACCACTTAACCTTGTGTAATTAAACATTCTGAAATTGACGGCAGAAATCAAAGAGCCTGAGTTGTGATTCAACCAATGTTTTCTCCAAGACGGAGGCGTTCCAACAGGAGTAATGGTTGTCTGGCTTTCAGCCAAGCATACATGAGAGGTTTGGCTGTTATCCCAGAAAACCATTACTCTTGTTGAAACAGCTGGGCCTCAGAGAAAATATTGCTTTATTGACAGCTCTGGCTCTCTGGCCAATTTCACAATGTTTGTTTATGCAAGGTTAAGTGGTTTCAAAGGTCAATGGGCATGGAAGTGCCATAGCTTGGCTTAGGAGGTGTGAGAGGCCATGGGGTGGGTGGTAGGCATAGCTTGGTATGAGGGCCATTGGGTGTTGTTGGGAGGCATACCTTGGCATGGGGGCATGAGGAAGACCTTTTGAACTTACTGTTTAAAAGGTCTCCTCATGCAGACAACTCCTCAGAGGGGCCATGAGCCATGAGTTTTTAGAAACATGACCCAACGCCATGAAAATTGTGGAGGAGTACAACACACCTTTCTCTGCAATAGAATCAGCCAGGTTTGGAGTGCCAGGTGTGGGCTTTTGATGGGAACCAGCCCACACTCTTTAAAGGCACTGCGGAAAATCAGACAGCTCAGGAATGGGGTAAGGAATCCTGGAATCGAGATCCACCTGCCATTTTTAAAAGGCTCCTGGATCATCCCAACTCAGTGAAAATTCAGCCCTATATTAGGATAATCACAATGACCTATTATCGCATGACACCCTATAGTTTTTGCACCTTTCTGTAATTTCTGTGTAAATTCATTCCTTGTCTTTCCAAATAGTTTGCAGCCTATAGGATACAGCTAGTAGTGTAAAGGTACCTCTATTGTTTCTTACTCTAACCAACTAGATTCTGTACTTGACTTTTCTAGGAGAATCCCTCGCTCTAGCACTGTAATATTCTCCTCAATATTGCCACCGCTCCTTTTCTTTCCTTCCCTATCTTTCCTGAACACCTTGGGTTGGATTTTCATCATCCTGTATGGGACTAAATGGAGTCAGGTGGAGAAAAAAACTGGTGGCCAGGGTGCAAATCCGGACATCATGCTGCTTTTGCCTGCACTAAGGCACTAAGGTACTGCCGAATGTGGCTCTCCATGAGAGGCCCCGAGACATGGTCGAGTTCATCTGCTGCATGGACTTCCCCATTTGCAGTCCAGGAGCCTGCACAGCCTCAAGGAGCTTCAACAGATGGCCTCATATCTGCTGCCACTGCAAGTACTGAGCCCCAACATGACTCCAGAGGCTTTTCCACATTGGCAGATGGAGTATCACTGACTATCGCCCCCCCCTCATCTCTGAGGAGGGCCGTCCACAGATGCCGCTGCCACTTCCTCCTGCACCCTAGTGCTGTGTTCCTCACCCAGCACCAGTGATTAGAAGTGTGCATAGACTCCGTGAGGTGCACTTCTCTGCGCTGGTGCCTGGTGCTCCTGGTGACCCTGCATCCTGGGAACTCCTGATGTCCAAAGGATTCCTTGGCTTGCGGACGTGGGCACACACTGCTGGGACCTGTGTGAAACACAAGAGAAGCTCATGAGAGGTAAGCAGGGAGATCCTGAAAGTTCCACAAAGATGGAGCTCCCCACACCACCCAATCCTCAGCATACTGTCAGACTAGGTGCAGCACCCACCCAATTTCCCTACCCCACCCCCACCCCGCCACTGCTACCAAGACATTCCTCCAAACACTACCACCAAAACCCCTGCAACCACATCATGTTGATGTAAGCCTGTTCATGGTCATGTACACCTCAAATTCACTACCAACAACACGCTCTTGTAAGTGGACATGGCAAAGCCCAAAGCCATCTCCTCCATGGCCCATGCTGCACTCAGCAGTGGCATCCCACCCCCAACCTATGCCATCTCTTGGGTGTTGTGCACCTGGGTTCTCCTGCAAGGATAAGGACGAGAGGGAGATAAGGCTGTATGCTGTATGGACAAGGGCAGCTCCTCCACGTGGATTGAGACAGCATTTATTCACCAGCAGCCGAACCCATAAGCACAGAGCGTTGTGTCAGTATCCTAAGCACACCCTCCTGCCAGGTTGATGGGCAGCGTGCGCCCTGTATCCCCACTGCTGCTGTGCATGTTGCAGGCTGTGAGTCAAAGGGAAGCATTGAATAGCTGGAGGCCACATTCAGCTTTCCAGAATGCAACAGGACATGAAACCTTTCCTAGCACTGCACCCATATTTGGCGGTCCTCCCCCAAGGCACTCCCCACTTCTGCAATTTTCACCCATGCCCTCTTGTTTAGGGTTGGCGACAGCTTGTGACCTTCCAGGTACAGGATTGTCCATCCTGTCATTGATTGCCTACACAAGCAGATGGCCACTGAATCTTGGAGCTGACAAGACAGGGTTCTCCTGACTACAGGATTACTGCAACATCCTGGCATTAGAGTAGATGAAGTACATGGGTTAGAATGTGTGCTTGCCTTTTCTGAAATGCACCATGGCTAGGCATGATTACATTATAACGAGGGGCTGGTGACTTGTGAGATGAATACTAGCGATGGGTTCACCATGTGTAGGTTTGGCGGCCTCGCCACTGGTGTGTGAATACCAGCGTGACATGGGTTGATACTGTACGGCAATGTTCTGGGAGGCTGGAGTCCCTTGAGGGGCACACTTGCATTGGGATGATGGAGGCTAGGAATAGCCAGGGGATTGGTCAGTGGTTCCCGTCCTCTATTGAGATTGTAGGGATGAGGTACTGTGAAGGGCAATAAAATTGTGGGCTGACTGTGGGTGGCAGCCCCTGAGCAGGGCTGCTGTGCTACATTGCAGCACTGTGCTGGGACCTGCTGCAGCTGCACATGACAGTGTGCAGCCACTTGCAGGGAAGAGCAGAGACAGGTTGGGACAGCCATCCTTCAGAGTTGGGTGTCGGAGGCATCAGAGCAAGAACTCAGGGGAGCCTGCAATGGGCTGGGAGTTCACTGGGGGGTTCCTCAAAGTTGAGCCAACAATAACAGGTACATCAAACTATGGCCAGCAATGACATCAATAATGAAAGTTAATACTCATAGTACAAAGTTCAGCCAGCACTTCCAAGGATGCCTATCAGTTGCACTACAAGCCATTGGTCTCCTGCAGCACAAAGATGGTGGCAGAAGAAGGCTTTTTATCAGGCCTGTGCTGGGATTGCCCTGTATCCGTTTCAAGGCTCCATGCTGGTGTGGGAGGTTGCAGGCACATCACAAGTCTGTCCATGCCTTTACCAGACAAAAGTACTGCCAGGACAGTGGCAGGATTGTGATGTCAGGAAAATTCCCAACTCCTGATTCCCGGCTTCATGATGAAAATCTGGTGCCTTGTATCCAGGAACATTTAGGCCCCAGCCCTGCTCATCTTTGAGCCAGATCTCCGTATGGCTACAACATCATATTCCCCTGTGTCCACCTGCATCTGTAGCTCACCAAATTTATTTAGCACCCTCCATTGTTATGACCCCCTCCCTCCATACCCATGAAGACCAACCAATAAACTAGAAGAACCAATCTTACCAAACAGCCCCAATGGAAGAAACTGATGGACACGATTTCACTTTTTATAACTTTTATTCTAATAATCAAACCAAAATCAACATAAATTTAGTATGGATTAACAGGAAAATTATATTTAATATAAACTATAAATTACGTTTTGAGTAGCTTTAAGCTCGACACCATCCAGGACAAAGTAGCCTGCTTGATTGGCACCCCATCCACAAACATTCACCAACTCCATCACCGACACACAGTAGCAGCAGTGTGTACCATCTACAAGATGCATTGCAGGAACTCACCAAGGATCCTTAGACAGCACCTTCCAAACCCACGACCATTACCATCTAGAAAGACAAGGGCAACAGGTGCATGGGAAGACAGCCACCTGGAATTTTCCCTTGTCAGGAAAACAAGAAATTGTAATATTTTTCTTCTGCTAATTTCACTGTCATTTTTCTTATGCACAGGAAGATAATTGGTTGGGGTAATTGGAATAAGAGCCAGAGTGACTGCACGAGTCTAAAACCAACAGTAAGAAGTGGTTTTGATATGTTAATGAACCAAGAGGAACTTCAATCAGAGTTTTACATAAAGCATAATAACAGGACTGTTTTTGAATTGAGTTGCTTTAGTTGAAAGCGGGATATATGCAGGTTGTAAAAGGTGTAAGTAAGGTAAAGATAGGGTAAGTTTGTTTTTACAATTCTAAGAGCTAGGTTAACGAAATGAGTTTATTCAATTCTGAGACTAGGTTGCTAAGACTTGTCTGGGAGTTGGTTATAACCTTGGTTGGTTTACTAAAAGGTGACTAAAGCTAAGTTAATGGAATTGGCAGATAAGTTACAATTAGGATTACCTGCAAGGGTAAGGGAATCAGGCATAATTGAAGGTATAGCACAGCATTTGAAATTGGAAGTGATACCCAAGAGACCGAGATCTCCTGTCAAATCCAGTTCCAAATGAAAAGGATTGAATTGGAGGAAAAGGAAATGGAACAAACAATTCAAAGGGAACAGGCAGAAATACAGGAGGGAGAAAGAAAACAGGAAAGGGAATTGGAACTGAAGAAATTAGCAATGGAGAAAAGATGAAAAGGAGAGGGACAGAGAATTCCAGCTTAAAAAGCTAGCAGTTAAAAACGAGACACCAGAAGGTGAGAAAGGATTTATTTCCAGACCAGAACCCAGTGGGGAGATGTCTAAATTTGTACAAGCTTTTCCAAAGTTTGAAGAAAGAGATGTCAAAACATTCTTTATCTCATTTGAGAAGATAGCTGAATAGATGAAATGGCCAAAAGAAATTTGGACATTGCTATTACAGCCTAGGTTGGTGGGTAGAACTAATGAGGTATATGCATTGCTATCAGAAGAAATATCTGGGGAACATGGTACAGTGAAGAAGGCTATTCTGAGTGCCTTTGGGGAGAATTTTCTCCCCGTCGGTGGGGCTGAGTGGGAGCGGGTGCGGGCAGGCACGCAGTCAATCACTACCTGCAATCGGCTGCTTGCCGCCATTTTACATGGGCAGGCCAATTAAGGCCCGCCCAGCGTGATGCGCACTCGGAAGCGCTGTGCGCTCCCTGTGTGGGCGGGGGGAGGGAGGAGGCTGAGTTGGGGCCAGCGCTCTTTCGCACGTGCGCATGCGCGAAAGAGCACAGAAATCTCCCTGAGGCACGGAGCTGCCTCAGGGGTATTAATTTCATTGTCAAAAAGTCAATAAAAGATTTTTAAAAATTATTCGGACATGTCCCCTCATGTGACAGTGTCACACGAGCTGGGGCATGTCTATGAATTTTATTAAAAATTTTTATTAAAGTTTAAAAACTTTCATGAAACCTCATCCCACCTGTGATGAGGTTGCATGATAAATGCGAAGGCCGCCTGGGCTCTTCACCTGCCCGCCAACCTTAAGGTTGGACGGGCAGCTCTGCTAATTCTTTTAATTGATACTTAAATGGCCTTAATAGACCTTTGACGGTTTGGCAGGTGCGCAGCTGACTCCGGTGCACGCCCACCGAACTGAAGATCTGAATGACGCGCAGTGACATCGGGACGTATGCCCGACATCACCGTGGGTCATTTTATGTGTCGGCGAGCGTAGCCTGCCCCCGCACACCAACCCAAAGATTCTGGCCCATGAGTTGGTTCCAGAGGCATAGAGACAGAAATTTCAAAATGTGAGAAAACAGCCTGAACAGACTTATATGGAGTTTGAAAGAGTCAAACAAAGTAATTTTGACTAATTTCCTTCAGATTCATTTCCTTCAGTAGTAAGAACCCATGTGGAGGAACAAAGGGTTAAAACTGCTAGGCAGGCAGCAGAGGTAGCAGATGATTATGAGCTGGTCCATAAATCAAAACCTTTTTCTCAACACCCTTTTAAATCTGAGGACAGAAAATGGGAAGGTGAGAGGAAGATAGGTAGTCAAGGAAGAGAAGGAACAGCTGGAGATTCTGGGGAGATTTCACCTCAGGCTAGGAAGGAGGGTGCTGAGAGTAGAAGGGATGTAAGAAAGTTTAAATGTTTTCATCGTAATAAAATTGGCCATACGAAGTCAATATGCTGGGGGGTTACATGGGAGACCTTGTGGATTAGTAGGAACTATGAAAGGTCTGTAAATGCATTGGCTTTAGAACAGAACAAGCCGGTAGGATTTGTTCAAGTAGAAAAGCAAGCACAAATATTAGCTGAAGGTGTGCAAATGGGGTCACAACCTATTCAAGGGATTGTTGAAAGGGGGGTTGCACACCTGTTTAAAGATTTCATCTGAAAGGGAAAAGTCTTTTCATGTGTACAAGGTGGAGTTGGCAAAGATATCCAAATTTTAAGGGATACTGGAGCCAGTCAATCCTTAATGATATGAAATAGTGATATTTGTTGTCCAGAGAGAATTTTGCAGGATTAGATATTAATAAAGGGAATTCATGAAGAAACAAAAAGTATTCTATTGTGTAAGGTGAATATGAAAAGTAGCTTGAAAACAGGTGAAGCAATTGTAGAAGTAGTGGAGAAATTGCCTATTTCAGGGGTTCAATTTATCTTAGGAAATTATGTAGCTGGGTCACAGGTGTTTGTGATGCCTACAGTAGTTGAACAGCCTGTGGAAAAGCAATCTATAGAAGTGTTGCCGGAAGAACATCCTGGCTTGTTTCCAAACTGTGTGGTAACACGATCACAGATTCATAAGTTGAGACAGGAGGAAGAGTCTAGAAGACAGGGCAAAGAGACAAATGCAATTAGCTGAAACTATCTTTGATAAGATTGTTTTGGAAGAGAGAATGGAGGAGAATGAAGCTGAAGTGTTTAGCTCAAGAAAATTGATAGAGTTACAGCGAAAAGATCCAAAAATAAAGCAGTTATACCAAACAGCTTACTCAGAAACAGAGGCAAAGTGTACTCCAGGAAGTTATTATCTTAAGTATAATACATTAATGAGGAAGTGGAGGCCTTCTCATGTTCCGGTGGATGAGAAGTGGGCACAAATACAACAGGTAGTAATACCGTCTAGATACAGGGAGGAAATTCTGAGAGTAGCTCATGAAGTTCCAGTAGGGGGGCATTTAGGAATAAAGAAGACCCAGGCTAAAATACAGAAACAGTTTTATTGGCCTGGACTGCATAAAGATGTATCAGGTTCTGTTGAACATGTCACACAGGTCAGGTGGTAGGAAAACCTCAAGCAGTAGTAAAACCTGCACCTTTTATTCCTATTCCAACATTTGAGAAACCTTTTACTAGGGTCCTAATTGATTGTGTAGGGCCCCCCCAAGACAAAAAGTGGAAATCAATATCTGCTGACAATCATGGATGTAGCCACTAGATTCTGGAAGCGATACCATTGAGAAGTATCACAGCAAAAAGGATTGTAGAAGAATTGACCAAATTCTTTACCAGATATGGTTTGTCAAAAGAAATACAATCAGATCAGGGTTCAAATTTCATGTCACAGTTGTTTAGGGAAGACATGAACAGCCTAGGGATAAAGCAGTTTAAATCATTAGCTTATCACCCTGAGTCACAAGGGGCATTAGAGAGATGGCATCAAACTCTAAAGACTATGATGAGGGCATATAGTCAGGATTATCCACAAGACTGGGATAGAGGAATTCCGTTCTTATTATTCGCTATTGGAGATGCATCTAATGACTCAACAAAATTTAGTCCTTTTGAATTAGCATATGGTCATGAAGTGAGAGGACCACTCAAACTAATTCAAGAGAAGAGAGTGAGTAGGAATTCAGAAACTACACTCTTGGACTATGTAACAAAGTTCAGGGAAAGACTGAACAGAGCATGTGAATTAGCTAAAGAGCATTTAAAAATAACACAGCAGGTGATGAAGACAGATAGGAAGGCAAAAACTTGTAGCTTTGTAGCTGGAGAAAAGGTGTTAGTTTTGTTGCCAGTATCAGGTGAACCATTAAAAATCAGGTTTAGTGGGCCTTACCAAATTAAAACAAAGTAAGTGAAGTGAGTTATTTGGTAAGAACTCCAGATAGAAGAAAAATCCAGAGGCTATGTTATACAAATATGCCCCAAAAGTACTTCAGTAGGGACGATAGTCAAAAAGAATAAGTATTAGTCATGATGAATCAGGAAAAGGAAGTAGGGATTGAAGATTCTGAAATTGACTTTCCTCAAATTCAATTGGACAATGAGGAAGTGCTTAAGAATTTGAACAAAATACTGAGTTACCTTCCAGATAAGAATTAAAGTGACTTGAGAGAGCTATTGCAATCACATAGAAATATCTGTGGGGATAAATTAGGAAAAACAAAGGTAGCTGTACATGATGTAGATGTGGGGAGTTCTATTCCAATCAAGCAACATCCTTATAGGTTGAAACCAGTAAAATTATCAGAAGTGCAGAAAGAAATTGAATTTATGCTCAAGAATGACATTATTGAGTTGAGTTGCAGCAACTGGAGTTCACTTATTGTGATGGTACCAAAGCCGGATGGAACACATAGACTGTGTGTGGTTTATCAAAAAGTAAATGCAGTGACAAAAGTGGATTCATACCCTATTCCATGTTTGGAAGACTGCTTTGAGAAAGTCTGACAACCAAAGTGCATAACAAAGATTGACTTGCTGAAAGGATATTGGCAAGTACCTCTATCAGAAAGGGAGAAAGAGATTTCAGCTTTTGTAACACCAGATGGGCTCTATTAGTTCAAAGTCATGCCGTTTGGTATGAAAAATGCACCAGCAACCTTCCAGGGACTAACGAATGAGGTTATTGCTGGACTGAGTAACTGTGCTGTGTACATTGATGACTTGGTGGTATCCAGTCAAACATGGGAGTAGCACTTCTAGCATCTGAGAGAACTATTTGATTGTCTACAAGAAGCTAATTTGGTGGTGAACTTGGCTTAGAGTGAATTTGTAAACGCACAGGTCACATATTTAGGCCATACTGTTGGACATAGCAAGATGGCCCAACGAGATGTAAGAATAAAGACAATTGACAAGTTCCCAGTGCCTTCAATGAAAAGGGAAGTTTTATGATTTCTGGGCATAAGTGATTTTTACAGGAGGTTCATGCCAAATTTTAGCAGCGCGGTTGCCCCATTGAGTGAACTCTTTAAAAAGAACAAGAAGTTCAGCTGGACATCACAGTGCCAAAATGTATTAAAATAAATGAAAACTGTGTTGACAATAGCACCAGTTTTAGTGACACTGAATTATACCAAGCAGTTTAACTTGGCTATTGATGTAAGTGATATGGGTATTGGTGCTGTATTTTTGCAGGAAGACGACTCAGGTATTGAACAGCCTGTGGGATATTTTTCAAAGAAGTTAAATATTCATCAACAAAACTACTCCACTGTTGAGAAGGAAACATTGGCCAGAATTTTTCCATCGGCGAGCTGGGGGTGGGGCCCGCTCGCCGACGCAAAAGTGACGTGGGATGACGTCGGGAGGAACCCCCGACATCATCTCGCCCCATTTAAATATTCAGGAAGGCGGGGGGACAGCGAAATCAGCTGTCCACCCGCCGACCTGTCAATGGCCAACTGAGGCCATTGACAGTAATTAAGCCAATTAAAGGCCCTGCCCGTCCAACCTTAAGGCTGGCGGGCAGGCCAGGAGCCCCATCAGGCTTCTGAAAAAACATGAAACCTCATCCACCGGCGGGATGAGGTTTCATGTCTGTTTTAAAAACTTTAATAAACTTTATGTGATATTTATTAACATGTCCCATCTCGTGTGACATTGTCACATGAGGGGGACATGTTAATAATTTTTTTATTATTCCATTTTTGAAGTTTATAAAACTGTCAGCGCTCTCCCTGAGGCAGCATTTAGTCTCAGGGAGATGTGCGTTCTTTTGTGCACATGCGCGAAAGAACGCACTTTGACAGTTGGGGAATCCCCCCCCCCTGCACAGGGAGCACATAACGCTTTCAGTTGGGCGGCCCGCTGGGTGGGCCTTAATTGGCCCGCCCACTCAAAATGGCCGTGGGGCCTGTTTCGGCGGTGGTGATTGGCTGCCTGCCCACCGCCGAGCTAGTGAGGCCCGCCCGCCCATCAAGGTCAAAATTCTGCCCGTTGTGTTTGGTACTGGTATTGCAACATTTTGAAATTTATGTTGCCAACAACTCATCAGAAACAGTTGTTTACACCGACCATAACCTAATAAGATTTTTGAAAAAATTTTCAAACCAGAATGCTCGTCTGTTTAAATGGAGTCTATTGTTACAACCATTTAACTTGAAAATTATGCATGTCGAGAAAACGTAATTGCGGATGCACTATTAAGGGTTTACGGTGTAAGGAAGATTGGACAAGTGAAACGTGGAAAAAAGGACTGAAATGGACTCTATTTTCACTGAAACCTTGGGTATATTATGTTACTGCATGCATCTTATAATGTAATAGTATAGTGTATAAGAGATAAGTAGTAATTAATACAAGGTTGAGAAAATGAAACTGTCTTTTTGAATTGCAATGGTTCATTTTCTAAAAAGTGGAGGGGGTGTTGTCAAGAAAACAAGAAATTGTAATATTTTTCATCTGCTAATATCACTGCCATTTTTCTCATGTATTGGAGACAGGCAGTTGGGGTAACTGGAGTAAGAGCCAGAGGGACTGCACGAGTCTAAAACCAACGGTAAGAAGTGGTTTTGATATGTTAATGAACCAAGAGGAACTTCAATCAGAGTTTTACATAAAGCAATAACAGGAGTGTTTTGAATTGTGTTGTTTAGTTGAGAGGGGGATATATGCAGATTGTAAAAGATGTAAGTAAGGTAAAGATAGGGTAAGTTTGTTTTTACAAGTCTAAGAGTTAGGAACAAGTTTAATCATATCTGGGAAGAAAACATTTCTGAAGAGACTGGTTGAGACAATAGAGAGATCAAAGGGAAGGAATGTATTTAAGGACATACTGATGCCTAGGTCAGGGTAGCTGCTCAGATCTCCCAGAAGGCAGAGTGAACAAGGTCAGGCCTGAAGGCCCAGTTGCTGTCAGCCTCAGAGGACACCCAAGGGAAAAAGACACTGTGTGGTAAAGATTATTGGAATTCTATAGATTTTGAAAATCTATAAGGATAGTTGCTGAACAGAAAAGGGGAAGGTTAACTCTGAGGGTAGTTAAGTTAAGATATTTTGGAACTGTTTTAAAGTACTGTTTACAGTGTGAAGCCATTCCTGTGTTTAAGTGTAATTGCGTTTTTTTCTCTATTTTCTTTTAATAAATGTTTACTCTACTATAAAATCATCACAAGTAGTTTGGGACATAATTTCCTAATTTCAGAACCTCTTCTCATACTATACAAATTGCAAAAACTGTTTCCGCAGTTGTTTCAAGATTCCCTCTGGGATTTGGGCAGCTCGACATTTACCATCAGCTGTGCCATAACACCCTCCAAGTCACACACCATCCTGACTTGGAAATATATCGCCGTTGCTTCACTGTCTCTGGGTCAAAAGCCTGGAACTCCCTCCCTAACAGCACTGTGGGTGTGCCTACAACACATGGACTGCAGCGGCTCAAGAAGGTAGCTCACCACTAACTTCCCAAGGGTAATTAAATTAGGGCAATAAATGCTGTCCTAGCCAGTGATGCCCACATCCCGTGAATGAATAAAAAAGAACAAAGGTGGATCTCACCAATTTCTCAAGTAGTCCCTTCAGCATATATGGCATTAATCTCAGCGACAAAGTCCTTCAAAACTCTGTCAGATAGGTGACAGGATCTCGCTTGCCAAAAAATCTTTTATGAGTCTGGGCTCTCAGCCAAGCATGCATAATGAGGACATCCAGTTCTACTGAAAAAGTTCTCACACCAGACTCAAAAGGATTTTCCCAGCAGGAGGTTATGTTTTCGCAGCTGGAGAGAACTGTTGACTTTGCTTGACGTCTTCTTCCAAACGATTTGTGAATAGGTTTTTTTCTGAGCAGTTCCACACATTATTTCTATATGGTTCATTGATTCTGTACATAGGGTATACTGAATGCATGGGCATGGAAGGACCATGAGTTGGCATGGACAGTATGAGGGACCATGAGGGGGGGTGGGTAGGTAGCATAAGCTGATATGAGTTGGTTGACATGGGGTTTGATAGGGGCATGTGTTGGTATGGAGGAGCATGGGGACATGAGTAGGACCTGTTGAACTTACCTTTCAAAAGGTTCCCGAATCCAGACTATGGCTCACAACTCCTCTGGGGGACCTTAAGCCACAAGTCATCTTGCAATTGGTCTGACTCTACGAAAACTGTGGGGGGCTAGGAGATACCTACCCTTGCAATGGAGCTGGCCAGGCCAGGAGCACAGCGTGCAGGCCCACGCTGTGTCAGCATAAATTGGGATGCCAGGAATGGGGGCAGGAATCCCACAATCGGGGCCCCCCCGCCATTTTTAAACAGCTCTGGAGTCGTTCCAGTGTGAAAATCCCGAGCCACACCCATTCACAGAAACCTCAAGTCTTAATTTCTCTGGACTGTCAAAAAAAAACAAGCTCTGAGACCAAAATTTTTTTTTTTTGAAATTGAAGTTTGGGTTCTATTCAAAATGAACAATTTGGTATACAACATATCACATGACTGCCAGCCTCAAGGACAGTAGATGTTAAATCGTTAAGACTGTCGGTCCTTTTCTTAGTGATTGCCATTTTATTCTTTGCTTTCAACCTTCCCTGCTCCTTTTTTGTTGTGTTTCTTGGCAAACCGCATGTTCCTCAGGAACTTGGGATCAACTCCTTTCAGGGGTTCAAATCGGTAAGACTTGGGCTTTTTGATCCCTGTCCTGTGCCACGTGCTGGACTGATTGTGATTGGTGTGATTCTTGGACTTGGCCAAGACTCTCAACTGATCTCCTGAGCCTCCACCACCACCAGCCATGGAAGAGAAAGTAATCATTACCCAAAGTGAGGTTTGAGACAATTACCCTGGGATTAAGAGCCTCATTAACTATGTGCACCCAACCAAACATTCGACAAATCATCTGCAGGTAACAGCTGGCACCCACTCCCCACTGGCTCTGCAAACCATGGATTTCATCACACTATGTATTGACGTGCATGCCAAACAAAGAAGATTACTCTGTTAACTCTGTTTTTCTCTCCACAGCAGCTGCCAGATCTGCTGAGTTTTTCCAGCGCTTTCTGCTTTTACTTGACATACGTTCACTCTAAACCTAATTTGGATCTTTATACATTGCCTCTCTGACCCCACCTAATGCTTTACTATGTCTTCATCTGGTGCTGTCTGTCCCTCCACCCTGGTATTCCTTTCTGATGCCACACGTCACTGATCCCACTGCCAAGTTAGTTTAAACCCTCCTCAACAGGGGCCACAATGATGTTCTCTCAGAGGTGGGTGTTGCTGCAATAGTCAGTTTGTAAGGCACCCTTAGAAGACATATCAAAATTATTTGGCGACGGGGGGGGCGTTAAATGCTGCAGCGCCAAAAGCAGCTCTGCAGAGGTGAGATAATGGAGGGCCACCTCTAATGATCTGCGGGACTTCGCCAGCAGTCAATCCACCAATGTATCCCCCAAGATAAAAGCAAAAAACTGCGGATGCTGGAAATCCAAAACAAAAATAAAAATACCTGGAAAAACTCAACAGGTCTGGCAGCATCTGTGGAGAGGAACACAGTTAATGTTTCGAGTCCGCATGATTCTTCAACAGAACTAAGGAAAAATAGAAAAGGGGTGAAATATAAGCTGGTTTAAGGGGGCGTGGGACAGGAAGAGCTGGATAGAGAGCCAGTGATAGGTGGAGATAACCAAAAGAAGTCACAGATAAAAGGACAAAGAGGTGTTGAAGGTGGTGATATTATCTAAAGGAATGTGCTAATTAAGGGTAGAAAGCAGGACGAGCAAGGTACAGATAGCCCTAGTGGGGGTGGGGTGAGGTGAAGGAATCGAGAAAGGCTAAAAGGTAGAGATAAAACAATGGATGGAAATACATTTAAAAATAATGGAAGTAGGTGGGAAAAGAACAATCTATATAAATTATTGGAAAAAACAAAAAGGAGGGGGAAAATCGGGAAGGGGGTGGGGATGGAGGAGAGAGTTCATGATCTAAAATAGTTGAACTCAATATTCAGTCTGGAAGGCTGTAAATTGCCTAGTCGGAAGATGAGGTGCTGTTCCTCCAGTTTGCATTGAGCTTCACTGGAACAATGCAGCAAGCCAAGGATGGACATGTGGGCATGAGAGCAGGGTGGAGTGTTGAATTGGCAAGCGACAGGGAGGTCTGGGTAATGCTTGCGGACAGACCGAAGGTATTCTGCAAAGCGGTCACCCAGTCTGTGTTTGGTCTCTCCAATGTAGAGGAAACCGCATTGGGAGCAACGAATGCAGTAGACTAAGTTGAGGGAAGTGCAAATGAAATGCTGCTTCACTTGAAAATGAGTGTTTGGGCCCTTGGACACATCTTCCCTTCACCCTCCCTGGCGGCATTCCATAGGGATCATTCCCTCCGTGACATCCTGGTCCACTCCTCCATCACCCCCTACACCTCAACCCCCTCCCACGGCACCTTCCCATGCAACTGCAGAAGATGCAACACCTGCCCCTTCACTTCCCCTCTCCTCACCGTCCAAGGGCCCAAACACTCATTTCAAGTGAAGCAGCATTTCACTTGCACTTCCCTCAATTTAGTCTACTGCATTCGTTGCTCCCAATGCGGTTTCCTCTACGTTGGAGAGACCAAACGCAGACTGGGAGACTGCTTTACAGAATACCTTTGGTCTGTCTGCAAGCATTACCCAGACCTCCCTGTCGCTTGCCAATTCAACACTCCACCCTGCTGTCATGCCCACATGTCCGTCCTTGGCTTGCTGCATTGTTCCAGTGAAGCTCAATGCAAACTGGAGGAACGGCACCTCATCTTCCGACTAGGCACTTTACAGCCTTCCGGACTGAATATTGAGTTCAACAATTTTAGATCATGAACTCTCTCCTCCATCCCCACCCCCTTTTCGATTTTCCCCCTTTTTGTTTTTTCCAATAACTTATATAGATTGTTCTTTTCCCACCTATTTCCATTATTTTTAAATGTATTTCCATCCATTGTTTTACCTCTACCTTTTAGCCTTTTTCGATTCCTTCACCTCACCCCACCCCCACTAGGGCTATCTGTACCTTGCTTGTAAAAACAAAAAGCTAAAAGCTACTGCGGATGCTGGAAATCCAAAACAAAAACAGAATTACCTGGAAAAACTCAGCAGGTCTGGCAGCATCGGTGGAGAAGAAATCAGTTAACGTTTCGAGTCTTCATGACCCTTCGGCAGAACTGAAGCATAGTTAGGAGAAAGGTGAAATATAAGCTGGTTTAAGGTGGGGGGGCGGGGGGGAGAGAGAAGTTGAGGGTGTGGTGATTGTGGAGATAAGCAAGTAGTGATAGGAGCAGATAATCAAAAGATGTCACAGACAAAAGGATCAAAGACGTGTTGAAGGTGGTGATATTGTCTAAGAAAAGTGCTAATTAAGAATGGAAGACAGGACACTCAAGGTACAGCTCTAGTGGGGGTGGGGTGGAAAGACTAACAAAGTTTTAGTTTTAGATTTAAAAATAATGGAAATAGGTGGGAAAAGAAGAATCTATATAAATTATTGAAAAAAAGGGAGGGGGGAGAAACGGGGTGGGGATGGGGGGAGGGGGAGTTTAAGATCTAAAGTTGTTGAATTCAATATTCAGCCCGGAAGGCTATAAAGTGCCTAGTCGGAAGATGAGGTGCTGTTCCTCCAGTTTGCGTTGGGCTTCACTGGAACAATGCAGCAAGCCAAGGACAGACATGTGGGCAAGAGAACAGGGTGGAGTGTTAAAATGGCAAGCGACAGGGAGGTTTGGGTCTTTCTTGCCGACAGACCGCAGGTGTTCTGCAAAGCGGTCGCCCAGTTTGCGTTTGGTCTCTCCAATGTAGAGGAGACCGCATTGGGAGCAACGAATGCAGTAGACTAAGTTAGGGGAAATGCAAGTGAAATGCTGCTTCACTTGAAAGGAGTGTTTGGGCCCTTGGACGGTGAGGAGAGAGGAAGTGAAGGGGCAGGTGTTGCATCTTCTGCATGGGCATGGGGAGGTGCCATAGGTGGGGGTTGAGGAGTAGGGGGTGATGGAGGAGTGGACCAGGGTGTCCCGGAGGGAACGATCCCTACGGAATGCCGTCAGGGGGGGTGAAGGGAAGATGTGTTTGGTGGTGGCATCATGCTGGAGTTGGCGGAAATGGCGGAGGATGATCCTTTGAATGCGGAGGCTGGTGGGGTGATAAGTGAGGACAAGGGGGACCCTATCATGTTTCTGGGAAGGAGGAGAAGGCGTGAGGGAGGATGCGCGGGATATGGGCCGGACACGGTTAAGGGCCCTGTCAACGACCGTGGGTGGAAAACCTCGGTTAAGGAAGAAGGAGGACATGTCAGAGGAGCTGTTTTTGAAGGTAGCGTCATCGGAACAGATGCGACGGAGGCGAAGGAACTGAGAGAATGGGATGGAGTCCTTACAGGAAGCGGGGTGTGAGGAGCTGTAGTCGAGGTAGCTGTGGGAGTCGGTAGGCTTGTAATGGATATTGGTGGACAGTCTATCATCAGAAATTGAGACAGAGAGGTCAAGGAAGGGAAGAGAAGTGTCAGAGATGGACCATGTGAAAATGATGGAGGGGTGGAGATTGGAAGCAAAATTAATCAATTTTTCCAGGTCCCGACGAGAGCATGAAGCAGCACTGAAGTAATCATCGATGTACCGGAGAAAGAGTTGTGGGAGGGGGCCGGAGTAGGGCTGGAACAAGGAATGTTCCACATACCCCATAAATAGACAGGCATAGCTGGGGCCCATGCGGGTACCCATAGCCACACCTTTTATTTGGAGGAAGTGAGAGGAGTTAAAGGAGAAATTGTTCAGTGTGAGAACAAGTTCAGCCAGACGGAGGAAAGTAGTGGTGGTGGGGATTGTTCAGGCCTCTGTTCAAGGAAGAAGCTAAGGGCCCTCAGACCATCCTGGTGGGGGATGGAGGTGTAGAGGGATTGGACATCCATGGTGAAGAGGAAGCGGTTGGGGCCAGGGAACTGGAAATTGTTGATGTGACGTAAGGTGTCAGAGGAATCACGGATGTAGGTGGGAAGGGACTGGACAAGGGGAGAGAGAAGGGAGTCAAGCTAACGAGAAATGAGTTCCGTGGGGCAGGAACAGGCTGACACGATCGGTCTGCCAGGACAGTTCTGTTTGTGGATTTTGGGTAGGAGGTAGAAGCGGGCCGTCCGAGGTTGGGCGACTATCAAGTTGGAAGCTGTGGGAGGAAGATCTCCAGAGGAGATGAGGAGACCTCCCTGTCGCTTGCCATTTTAACACTCCACCCTGTTCTCTCGCCCACATGTCTGTCCTTGGCTTGCTGCATTGTTCCAGTGAAGCCCAGCGCAAACTGGAGGAACAGCACCTCATCTTCCGACTAGGCACTTTACAGCCTTCCGGGCTGAATATTGAATTCAACAACTTTAGATCTTAAACTCCCCCTCCCCCCATCCCCACCCCGTTTCTCCCCCCTCCCTTTTTTTCAATAATTTATATAGATTCTTCTTTTCCCACCTATTTCCATTATTTTTAAATCTAAAACTAAAACTTTGTTAGTCTTTCCACTCCACCCCCACTAGAGCTGTACCTTGAGTGTCCTGTCTTCCATTCTTAATTAGCACTTTTCTTAGACAATATCACCACCTTCAACACGTCTTTGATCCTTTTGTCTGTGACATCTTTTGATTATCTGCTCCTATCACTGCTTATCTCCACAATCACCACACCCTCAACTTCTCTCTCCCCCCCGACCCCCCACCTTAAACCAGCTTATATTTCACCTTTCTCCTAACTATGCTTCAGTTCTGCCGAAGGGTCATGAAGACTCGAAACGTTAACTGATTTCTTCTCCACCGATGCTGCCAGACCTGCTGAGTTTTTCCAGGTAATTCTGTTTTTGTTTTGTACCTTGCTTGTCCTGTTTTCTACCCTTAATTAGCACATTCCTTAGATAATATCACCACCTTCAACACCTCTTTGACTTTTTGTCTGTGACATCTTTTGGTTATCTCCACCTATCACTGGCCCTCTATCCAGCTCTTCTTGTCCCACCCTCAAACCAGCTTATATTTCACCCCTTTTCTATTTTTCCTTAGTTCTGTTGAAGAGTCATGCGGACTCGAAACGTTAACTGTGCTCCTCTCCGCAGATGCTGCCAGACCTGCTGAGTTTTTCCAGGTGTTTTTGTTTTTGTTTTGTGCCGTATCCCCCAAACTGGCCACTAATAACAACTATGTTAGCTGATCTTTCGGAGTTGCCTCCCGGTCCCGCCTCCACCCTGTGACCAGCGGGTTGGGGGCGGAGTTTTGGTCTGCGTTCTTTTTTGGAATGTGACCCGGAGCGTGTGGGTTCTTTTCAATTGTCTTTCGGTGTGGGCCTCGTTTGATCGCAGCGCAGCAGCGGGGCTTTTGGTGAGCAGCGAGGAGCGGAGGCGAGGGTCCGCAAACCTGGCGGTGAATCTGCTGAACACACACACACAGGATTCTTGTTAGAAAGATGGCTACCGGTAAGCGAACATGTCAGCCTTCGTGCACTTTTGCTTTTAGGTGTAATGACATTCGTGTTAATTGAGGTATTTTGATGTGATACCTTCAAACCACATCCTAAAACAAAACCAGTGTGATCTTGTTGATGCCAGTTTACGGTTATTCTTGTGCCCTGTAGCAGTGTTACATGTAGATATGTTTATTTTTGTACAGATTATTACCGAAAGACTGATGATTGAGGCACCGTATGCCTCAACGCCGATGTATGATGCCACTTATTGTCGGAAAGCTGGCTCAAATTTCCCCACCCGCTTTCCCAAATTGACATTCAGGCTGCTTTGGGGAAGGGGCTGAACACGGATGAGGAGAAATATCCTCTTTTGGGAGAGCTAAATAGGCATGATTAGGGTATTCCTATGCATTGACCAATGGCTAAGTGGCAGAGGTTTAAATATTGCCAAAGGAACTAAGATTTTAAAGATTTATTCTTGGGATATTGGCAAGGTTTGTACTTGTTGTTCGTCCAGCTGCACGTTGGTGTGGGACAACAAGAAATATTTATATAGCAGTCCCTTAATGGGAGTGAAGTCACATATAGACCAGACTGGGTAAGAATGGCAGATTTCCTTAGTTGAGTTTTTAAAACCATCCAGCAGTTTCGTGCTCACTTTTAATAATGCTTTAATAATTTCTTTATTTCCATGTTTTGTTTTTCGAAATCACATTCTCAAACTGCTGTGGTGGGATTTGAACCTGCATTTCTGGGTTACTATGTCCAGTAACAACGATGATGCTACCCTTCCTTAATGCTCAATATGTTTCAGTCTCTATGGAGCAGCCACAACAGCCAGATCTTTCATTTATCTGGTGCCTTTAACAAGGTGAAACATCTCAAGGCACTTGGAATAAAGCAACTGAAATGGAAACTATGTAGCCAAAAGTGCAAGTTGGTGAAAACTGTTGAGTGTTTAGGCCAGACCACACCTTAAGTGCTAAGGTGACTTTTAGTTATTGAAACATTCATGCCTTGTAGGCAATGTGGAGAAGAACTGATTTCGTACATCAGAGCAGTGAATTTTGAGAAAGGAATACGGGCAGAAAAAAACTAGGGCGATTCAGCCTTAGAAGTGTGTGTTCCAGATGGGATCTCCTAAAGAGATACAAATGAAAAAAAGTGAACTTGGGAAAAGAATGATTACTGTGTGGAATGGGTAGGGCAGAAGAGGAAGTAAAACCAGTTATTTGAAAACATGGGGATGCTGTAGGTGTTACAATGAATGAGCTGGTTTTGGTTGAATGGTTTCCTGAGTCATATCTACTTTTGTAGTTCTGCAGGTTTTTTCTGTTCCTTTTGAGACATGTTTTCCTTTATCTTTCAGAGAATGTCAGCCTACTATTTAAACTATACTGCTTGACAGTAATGACGCTTGTGGCTGCCACTTATACTGTGGCATTGAGGTACACGAGGACAGTCTTAACGGAGATGTATTTTGCAACCACTGCTGTTTGCATCACTGAAGTCATCAAACTAATTCTGAGTTTAGGTATGTTAACAAGGTATGTGTGAAATCTAACATATTAGCTCAGATTTGAAAAGCATGTGTTGTATTTTAATACTGATTTTGTGAGTAGGCAAATCAGTATTGCTTTTGCATATCACTTGTGTAGAATATTTTTCAGTCATTACACTAGATTAAGTCTGCTGTGTGTTGTAATTTTTTAAAAATTCTTTTCTCCCATTCCTAAATTTCCTTGAGAAGGTGGTGGTTGTGCAATGATAAGAAACAGACTCCCATTCATGATGTACTCATCACTCTAGAAAGAATCTCAACACTTCATATGCAATAAATTACTTTGACATGCTGTGATGTAAGCAAATATTGCAGGTTATTACTTACAGGAAGATTTTACATACTGAATTGACTTGTTGATCTGTTTTTTGGACATGGTTAAGGGAAGAATGTTGGCCAGGATATTGGGAGAACCTTGCTGTTTGAGTAGTGCCATCGGATCTTTCACATCCTCATGAGCCATTCGAGCTGGCAAGCATATTTAACACTGTACACAATGCAACATTCCTCCTATATTGCACTGGAAGGTCAGCCTAGTTTATACATTGAAGGCCCAGAGTGGGATTTGAACTCTAAAACCTTCAGGACTTGGCCAGGGTGAAACGAGCTGTGCCGAATGCTGTATTAACATCGTGTGCCATGTGGTCGCTACTTTTCTCTGCAGAACATGGTCTGTGGTGGGCTAGGTGGCTGGAGGCCTATTGATTTGAAGGCCTTTTATTTTCAGCATACATTTTGCTGCAGTCCATATCTCAACATTGCATTTGCGAATCTGTAATTCAAGGCCACAAGAACTGATTTAAAGAATCAAAGTAATGTGGGGATTAATTGTTGATCAGGTGAAATTCTAGCTACTAATTCTTAGAAGTTCTTGAGGTTTTTGGCTGATTTTAATGCAGTTTCCTGTCATGGGACAAAATGCTGAAAGTATTGGTGATTGCAGCAAGCGGAGCATCAGGCAGGTACAATGCATGTCACTTCCTGGCTTTATTTATAATCTGCTTGGCCAACATATACATGAAACACAGTGGCTAGCACTTTAAGTTTGGGTGGGTAACTCTAGCAGCCTGGGATTTCCATCCTCCCTGAATGTAAGTTGGAATTGACTTCCACTGGAAATTGCACCAGAATGGGGAGAAGGTCTTGAGGGTTTTATGTGCAGTAGGAAGAAGAGGCTGTTGCTGGGCTGCTTGAAGGAAAATGTCTTTGTTGGCAAATGTCTACTTTCACTGATGGGGCCTGTGGGTGACCACTCTCTGAGCCTTCTCCATTTTGTTGAAACCTTCTCTGCAAACCTTTAAATGATGGGCCCTGGGGCCCCAAAAATGGGCCCACTGTATTTACCATTCAAACTGAACAAATACGGAGTGTTTCTTTCAGTGTCCTGTGACATGCGGGTGTTCACTCATATAAGGGTGTGTGCATTTCATGGCTTTGGGACTGACCTCCGAAAAAGGGAGATGGGGTTTAGCAGAGAACTTTTCAAGTCAATTTTTTGTCCCATTTTCCCCAGATGTGAGGGGTAGGGTCAGAGAAGAGACCAGTATCTTTATCGTTACTTGTGATGATTTAACATACTGCGTTACTTCCATTTTTTTCTTCCTAAGGGACACGGGAAGTTTGAGTAGACTGCTGTCAACATTGCATGAGCATGTAATAAGGAGTCCCAAAGAATTGCTGAAGCTCAGTGTCCCGTCTGTAGTGTACGCTGTTCAGAACAATATGGCTTTTGTGGCACTTAGCAATTTGGATGCAGCAGTGTATCAGGTAAGGAATATCTGGATACTGATCATGAAGTCTTTATCAAACAATTTTTCTTATCCCTGTGGTGTATGTATTACGTTTTTTGAACAATTTCCTATTTAATAAAAGCAAAATACTGCAGACGCTGGAGATCTGAAGTTAAAAACAAAGTGCTGGAAAAACTCAGCCGGTTGGGCAGCAACTGCAGCGAGAAACCGAGTTAACATTTCAAGTCCAATATGACTCTTCAGAACTGAAGAGTCAGAAGAAGAGTCATACGGACCCGAAACGTTAACTCTGTTTCTCTCTCCACAAATGCTGTTAGACTGGCTGAGTTTTTCCAGTACTTTTTAGTTTTCGATGAAGTAAAAACAAATGGTTACAGGGAAGGGACAGAAAAATTGGGCTGAGTGGATAGCTCTTACAGAGTGATCACATAGGTGCATTGGACCCTATGGCCTCATTTTGTGTCAGAAGCGTCCATGATCATTGTCACTGGTTGAGTAGGTCGTCTGAATTTGAATCTTGAGGTGGCTATTCAGAGATGCATAATAGCCTGAGAAATGGCTTGATCTCTCCGTCTTTTTTTCCACCCTGCAGAGAAGTCTCTGTGCACAGTCCCGTGCAAGGGAACAGCAGAGACCTGAGACTTGGTTGAACTAAAGGGACAGTGCGCCGACAGCACCAGAACCTCTGATAAAGGGGATTTTAATGGAACAGCTGCAAGCCGACCTCAGCAAGGGTGTTGCAGTTGGCCTCGGCTCCCGGGAAAAATCAGTTTGGGCAGTTGCACCTGTTTTCTGTCTGGCAACCCTGCTTGAAATATAATGTGCGGGGATGTGAGATAAGGACCATACCTTGGCTTGGCTATGACGCTGCCTGCCCAGAGGGTTGACTGGTGCCTCTGTAATCATGCACGAGTAAGGTGCCAAGTCCTTGGACAATATAGTGAAGTCGTCTTGTTGAAGTATTTTTCCTGGTGAATAGTAAGTACCACACTGGAAGAGGTAGGGGGGAGCGGTTGGTGTTGGGGCCAAAGTTTTGGGCACTGCTTGTGGAATGACAGCATTTGATTTCTGGCAAGGAGGGCAGGACGATGGCGGTGGTACACTTTGACATCATGAGGTCAAAGTGCAGGAGAAGATCTAAGCCCGTGGAAAGATAAGGGCCACTTGGGCAAAAACATGCTTTACTAGTCCTCATCTTCCCCACCAGTTTAGGAATGGATTCAGGTGCTCTCTATCAAATAGTGGAGAGGCCCCTAATTTCATTATTTTTATGGTCTTAATGGGCCTTGTGCATAGTTTATAGGCAGGCTTCTAATTCCACTTTGTGCCCGCCAGCCGCCTACATCAAAGATGCATTGAACCCATCAGGTACATCTTGGATCAGAGCCCTTCACGACTAATAATACGGAGCTTCTATTGCCACTTATAAGAATCCTTGTTAAAGCAACAATTAACGTCTCTTTAAAAAAAAGTTAGCAAAGTCAATCACCAAAATAACCGAGCACACCATAGGCTTTCCAGCTGGACTAATTAGAAAGAAAAGTGTACAGCTTCTGTTTTAATTATATTTGTATTTTCTTTTAAGGTGACGTACCAACTAAAGATCCCCAGCACAGCACTGTGCACAGTCCTTATGCTAAACCGTTCACTCAGCAAGCTGCAGTGGGCCTCGGTGTTTATGCTGTGTGCCGGGGTAATGTTAGTTCAATGGAAGCCTGTAGAAACTACGAAGGTGCAAGTAAGTAATTAATTAAGTTTTGGAGATGGCTTGTGTGGAGCATAAATGTCGAAATGGACTGGTTGGGCAGAATGGCCTGCTTCTTGCTCTTTTCTGTTATTTAACCTCTTGGCAGAATAAAAGTTTTCAGCTCCATTAGAAGAAATGTGACATTTTCACACAAGGCACTTGTTTCGCAAATATAAGAACTCCACTTGTTTATTACAAGCCAGCCAACTGTGCCACAACAGCATTGGTTCACTTTATGTACTTATGATGCTTAAGATCTGCTTTTGTCATCATGAGTGGACTAATATCCAATGACCATTGCTGCAAGTACATGGATATTGGGTGAGGGCAAAACTTGAGTATGGTTGTAATTCACATGATGAATAACCAATTGAGCAAGATACTGAAAAACATGCTAATACTTCTGGGAACCTACTTTAGCACAAGTCGCCGCTCTCAGGAAAGGAATGGTGCTGCATTTTGACACTTTCTAGCACCATTTTTTTCACCGAGACATTTTGGGATGATGTGTTTTAAAGCAGAGTGTATTCGTATAAAAGAAAGAAAAATGCTCCAAAAGGGCTGATAGATAATTAAGATGTTAACTGAACTAATTTTGGTGTTCTTTTGTCTCAGTAATCAATAAACTCCTCGTGCCCACTATATTGGAAGTTGTTGGTGTCAGGTGCTCAGCAATGTATTCCTGAAGACCTTCCCTTCCAACTGGGAAGAGAGAAACATAAAATCCAGACACAGGCAGTCAATCAGGATTTTGAAAGGAAATGCTGCAAGGCAATCTGGTGTCAAAACTGCAGAAATTAGAAATGCTGAAGGGCAGTTAGAAGTAATTATGTTTAAGTCAAGTAAGTTAACTCTCTGATGTGGGCAAGGTAGAGTAAGGATTTATTTTGTATTATTATGCAATGGTTAAGTTGTATTGATTTGAATTGAGTGAGTCCAATTGTAAACTGTTGTTCTGCATGTTCACCTTCATTGATGGAAGACAAGTTATGAACAAATAAGCAAAAGAAAGGGACTAAAGATAATTGTGAAGTTTCTTTTGGATGTTTGTTTTTCGCTGCAAAAGTCAAACTAATTTTGCAAATGTACCCAGCTGATCTGATTCATAAAGCAGCGTATTATTCATGTACAATAAGGAGGTCAATCTTTACAGCATATTTGCTCATGTTGCAGGTTGAACAGAATCCACTTTTGGGATTTGTTGCCATAGGCATTGCAGTATTATGTTCTGGATTTGCAGGTAAGTAGATGTAACCTGATATTTAACAACACCATCTCCTTCCCATTTGAGTAAAATAATCCCATACCAAAAATAGAAGTTCCTCGATTGTGTATTTTGCATTGTTAATTCTTTATTAGAGATCAAATCACTTCCTAATCTTCTAAATTCCCAAGAATACAATATCATTTTAGGTAATTGTTCCTTGTAATTTAACTCTTAGAGTCTAGGTAGCATTCTAGTAAATCTACACTGCACTCTCTGAAACACCAGTAAACCCTTCTTAAGGCGTGGTGCTTAGAACTGAACACAGTATTCCAGATGCAATCGAACTAGGGCTTTATATACTTGTAGCAAGACTTCTAACCCCTTTATTCTAGTCCTATAGATATAAAAGCCAACAATACATTAGTGTTTTCAATTAGTTTCTGTACTTGGCCATGACATTTTAATGATCTATGTACATGAGCTCCTAAGTCTCATCTGACCACCACTTTCTAGCTTTTTGCCATTTAGAAAGTACTTGACTTGCTCCTTTTTTAGGTCCTCACCCTTGCCTATATTGAAACACATTTGCCAGAGTTTTATCTATTTATGTAATTTTGTTTTCATCTACACTGCCTATCTTTGCATCATGGGACAACTTTGGCACGTGGTTCTCTATCCTGTCATCCAAATCGTTATTAAATACAGTGAAAAGTCAAGGCTACACCACAGATTTGTGGGATGTCAGTAGTCACATCTGTCAATTAAAGTACCTGCCCCCAATCCGTACTGTTACTCAACCAATCTCCTAACTAGGCCAGTACTTTGCACTCAATTTCATTAGTTCCTTCTCCAAATGTAAACTGAAGCCTATCTATGAGAATACTGGAAGATTACCTTAGCTAAAATAATGCTAAAATGTTGCATATTGGATAGCTGAATGTGTGCTTGTAGTTATGAAAATATTTTAATGGAATGTGTTATTGCATAGCAATTCAAATGTTCACCAAGGGCTATTTTTTAGTTGACCCCAAACCTGGCCAAGGTAGCCTCAACGCAACTAATTTTGACAGAAATTGATTGTCAACAATGACTTTCACAATATAAACAAGAAGCATAATAAAATAGTGGTAAATGTTTCTGGGGAATGTTTTGCAAACACGCGAAAGAGTGGAGGGCTCCTTGCATGAAATTTCTCATAAGTACAAACAAAAGAGCAAGAGCGGCTATGTACAAAAGCAAAATACTACAAATGCTGGAAATGCTCAGTAGGTCAAGCAGCATCTCTGTTCCAAAACAAAAACAGAAATACCTGGAAAAACTCAGCAGGTCCGGCAGCATCGGCGGAGAAGAGCATAGCCGACGTTTCGAGTCCTCATGACCCTTCAACAGAACTGTTCAACAGGGTCATGAGGACTCAAAACGTCGGCTGTGCTCTTCTCCGCCGATGCTGCCAGACCTGCTGAGTTTTTCCAGGTATTTCTGTTTTTGTTTTGGATTTCCAGCATCCGCAGTTTTTTTGTTTTTAGCATCTCTGTTTCTCTCTCCAAAGATAGAGATTCAGGTTGATGACCTTCCATCAGAGAGCTGTGTAGATTGAATATTAATAACTAGTTGAGACTAAATGGATCAATCTTCATCTGGAGACTTTGTGCATTTAGGCAGTGCAAAGCACAGCCTGAAACAGCACAGTAGTCTTTTAAAAGACGTTATAACAATGGAAATTGAAAATGGCTCTGGCACAGGACCTGAAAATGTTTCAAAAGAGTTAGTGATTTGTCATTATGAGGAACTGCTAAAAGTTCTGAACGACAATCAATTGGTTGGACAACAGGGCATAAAATGCACAGAGAGCAGATTACAGCTCTAAGCCCTTCCAGGATGTGGCAGAACTGCTGATCTTAGGCTGGAGCTCAAGATGAATTCCATGTCACTCTATAATATAAGTGTAATCCTGAGTTAAGAGTGGTTAGAATTTTAGCTGCTGACTGATCTGGTATATTATTATCTCAGTGAGAGTCTAACATTGACTGAACAATATGGAAAGAAAGTACAATCTGTTTCATTTTTCTCAATTGTAGGCGTTTACTTTGAGAAGGTTTTGAAAAGTTCTGACACCTCTCTGTGGGTGCGGAACATACAGATGTATATCTCTGGCATTGTGGTAACTGCAATTGGAGTTTATGTGAGTGACGGTGCCCAAGTGATGGAGAAGGGCTTTTTCTTTGGATACACCCACTGGGTCTGGTTTGTTGTATGTGAGTACCATCATATTCATAATAAAGTGGGCATATAAGTCTAATTGTTTTAATACAAATGATAAAATCAGGAACCTGAGAACTGTAGACATTAAACGGTCTCTGTGTGCTGAATAAATGGAAAACCATTGCATTCATAGAATAAGTTTCAGTGATTTAAATGGCCTAAGATGTTTTTTGCTTTCAGGATTTTGTATCCTTTTGGAAAGGCGACTTTTGCCTGTCACTCTTCCCTGCCTTTTTTTACGAGTTTGGCCTTGCTGGCAATCTTGTAGCGCGTGTAGCTATAGGAATCCTAAGGTGTATATTGACCAGTGAAGGTAGGCTTGGGATAGACAGTAATGGAGAACCCGTTAGCAGATTTCTCAACTAGCTTGTTGCGGAAAAGGAGTTTGTTAGACTGTTCCATTGCAAAGGTGAATTTGCAGGATGTGTCGGGATTCTACAGCTGCAGATTCAAATATAACAAACATCTGCATATTTCCAATATGTAGATGATACAGGTGTTCTGTTCACTCCAATCTCTAGGCCAGTTTTCTGGGTTAATGTGATTTCAATAATTTGGATGGTGACTCCTGGTGGGATTCCTGCCACATTGGGAAACTTGCCTGGGCGGAAATTGGAAGATTGCTGTAAGACTGCTGGAGACTTAACACAATGCAGTATGTTAAATACTTGACATATGCAGTCAATTGCTCTGTGGTCTTTCACATTAGAGCTCTCTCCACTGCTGCTTTCACAACCCGTGATGCCAGAAATGAATGTGATCCTAGGGCCTGGCATTGCTAGCCTTTATAGAAGCATGTCTTCATGGATCTGTGGCATTGCAGGTTGTTTGCTTATGCTGTGAACTGTCCTCCATGAATTGGTTTGAGGGGGGGGAAGATGTCTGCAGCTACCTGCACTCCAGTAAGAAAGATATGCACCTGAACTTTAACTCAGCAGCCCAGTTGATTTGTGCCTCTGCCACTGAGTTCAGTTTTTGCTCTCTCCATCATTGCATGCCACCTATATAGAATACATCACAGCAACTTGCAAGCTTTATTCAGCAGCATCATTTAGTCCCGTGTCCTGCACCACCAGTTAGGACTAGAGCATCAAGATTGTGGGGCCAGTCCTCACTTTGATTCCCCTTCAAGCCACGTGACTTGCACATGTATTGCTGTTGCATCATTGTGTTTGGATAAACATTGTAGCACTTGTGGCCACACCATTAGCACAAGGACTACAGGTTCAAGGTGAAGGCCTCTTAACTTGAATCACAGGGCAGCTCGAAATGGGTGAATAAGAAAATGAGGCCTTGGTAGTGTCGCATACATTGAGTTCAGATTCGTTAAAAATTGTTTGAATTTATGCTGTAACCGTTTGGTAACTCTTCCTGTTAACTACCTATAGCAATGGATCACTTTGATCACTTGCAGCCTTTCTTTCATCTCCACAGTATTAGCGAGTCTTGGAGGCCTGTACACTTCAGTTGTTGTGAAATACACAGATAACATCATGAAGGGATTTTCGGCTGCAGCGGCAATTGTCATTTCCACAGTCGCGTCTGTGTTGCTGTTTGGCTTGCAAATAAGTAAGTATAAAAATTCATTACATTAGCTCTTACTGTTGGAATGACACCATGCCTTGTCAGTGCAATGATACAGTTTGTATCTCGAGTGAGTTTACACAAGCACGTCTTCCATGCACTTTGGGGGCTTTAATAAGACACACCTCTTTGGAAATCCAGTTTAGCATGCATTTTTGACCCTAGTTGCTGATGTATCTCCAGGCAACTTGGAAACTTAGTAGTAAAACAGACACCAGGGCCAGAATATAACACTCGTCGGGTGCACCCAACCGAACCAAGTGTAAAATGACACGTGATGACGTCAGGCAAGGGTCCCGACGTCATCGCGTAGTCGTGCAATATTTCGGTCAGCAGCGCGCCTGCTGACAATTAAAAGGCCTATTAAGGCCATTAAAGTTATAATTGAAAGAAATTATTTGCTGCCCGCCCGAACTTTTGGTTGGTGGGCAGGTGAAAAGACCAAGCGGCCTTTGCATTTTTTAGGAAACCTCATCAATGGGCGGGATGAGGTTTCCAACAGCAAGTAAAAATAAAATAATTTTAACATTTCATTAATAACATGTCCCTGCTCGCGTGACAGAGTCACATGAGGGGACGTGTTTTATAACCATTTTAAAATCTTTATTTTTAATTTTTAAACTCTTCGTCTCCCTAAGTCAGCTCTGTGCCTCAGGGAGCTTTTTCATGCGCGAACTTGCACGCTTGCTCACCCCGTCCCCACCCCCAACACAGGCAGTGCTGCCGTGCGCGTTTCACGCTGGGTGGGCCTTAATTGGCCCGTCAGCGTGAAATCACGGTCGGGCCCCGTTCACGGGCGGCAGTCGGCTTCCTGCTCGCCCGACGAGGGAAAAATCCACCCCCAGCAGATTAAATTAAATATAATTTATGTGGAGCTCCTTGCACCCACTTCCACTGAGGATGCAGTGCACTGGCTGACTGCCAGGTTTCAGGATGGCTCGGGGACTGAGAGAGAGAGACCGCACAGGTTCTCGATGTGGCATTGGAATCCCTGGTGGAGGGGTTCAGGAGGAGGAGCGATGTCCTGTACCTGCATTGGGGAAGGAGTCCACCTTACTCTCCTGTCTCTCTATCCTGCAGCAGCCAGAACTGCTCTGCCTGGACTCGTGTCCTCTCCATCCAGACCAAGGGGGTCCTCTAACAAGATGCCCATGACAAGTATTTCCCTTTCTCTTGGTGACTACTATATAGTAGAGTAGCACAAGACACACTCTCTCTTTTAGGTGTAGTCCTCAGAGAATTTCAGGAATGAATATTGCTCGAGTGTTGGTGCAGTCATGATAAAGTGTTTCAAAAAGTATTTGAAAATATTCAAATCGTCAGTAACAAGTGAACTGTAAAGGGTAATATACCTTTAGTGCTCAAGTCCTCAGCAAATTGGAGGAAACTAAAAACTGAGGACAAGGTATTCAAATTAGAGGGTGTGGCTAAAGAATAGTACAGCGTACAACATGGGAATTGTAAAATGTATTAACAAATATTAGACAATTTCTAATATAAGCGGTGTACTTTATTTTCTCTGTTTAATTTCAGCTCTAAGCTTTATATCTGGATCCATTCTGGTCTGTATTTCGATATACTATTATGGTTTACCAAAGCAAAACACAGCCACATTTGAACAGGTTGTAACAGAGAAGTCCAAACAGCCACTGGAAGATGTGTGACCTTGAACACTTCATTCAGGAAAGGTCAAAAGAGCAGAGTAAAAGACCCCCTTATCTGCATCTTCCCTCGACCCAGCTTTTGGCGGGACGTGACTTTTTAAAAAAAATCTCTGTAGGTTATTGACTCATTGATGCATTTTTATTGCACTTAGTGCTCAGCAGGGTGGATGTTTTTGTGCAATGTGGCAACCAAGGAACACACCCAAGTTATTTACCAGACTGATAAAGAAGGATTTTTTTTCATAAGAGACCTGTTTAAGGTGCTGTCAATACAATGCCCCAGCTTAGTCACATTTGGTAATCAAACAATTCCAAAATTCTCTGTTAGACTTTACTATATATTTTTTTCAGACATCATTTCTGGCAGAATGCAAAGTTTAAAAGTCACATGCTTTTCAGCCACCTCATTTACTATATTTTTAGTTGCTGAATAGCTCAATGTTTTTTCCCCAATTGATATCTGGAACAGTGGTACTCTTGCAAGTTTTGTGCTACTCTGTAATTTTCTCCTCTTCCTACTAGATTAATTTTGCGCTGTTGCCTTTGCAACAATATGATTTGGCTTGAACACGTGCAAGCCTTTTTTTAACATCTGCCATTTATATTGTCACTTGCACTTTACAAAAACTAAGATTGATTATTTAAATTGCATTCTTATCATTCACAAAGAATAAATCAACATTGACACCACACACCAACTGGTCTAGCAGCAGAATTACTTCTTCTGATCCTTTAAACTCTCTATAAATCATCTGTGTGCAGTTGCATGACTCGCTGCGGAATAGCCTGAAAAATCACAATTGGTGTTACAAATCAGATTTTGGTATTGGGAGATATTCTCTGCAATCTGGAACTCCTTTCATGGCAGTGACAAAAACAAAGCAATTGAGATGGTGCTCCATTCATCCTGTCAAACCTGAACCTGTTCTTAATCTGCACTTGGTTCCTCGCATTTATCCCTTGAAACACCCATGGGAAATAGCTGCAAGGCCTCTCCTAGTTGTTTAAAAAGACGTAATTGAGCAAACCTCCCCTCACTCACCAAAATAAAAATCTGCGTTTCTCACTCTACTGTTGCTGGTTATTTCCACAGATCCTAACATCCCAGGAACTATTAATCCTCTTTGAAGGTTACTGAGATAGAAGAACAATAGTATACTAACTACATGACTTTGATTTTTTTTGTTGTTACTGGAATTAATCCATAAAATCCTTTAAAATCCAATTTATTAATGACAATGCAGTAATGCTGTTGTGAGAAAGGGCAGGGAAAATACCCCTGGACATGCTCTTTCTAATCTGAGGTTAAGGAATATGAAAAGACACAAGAAATATTCTTCCCCCTCTGCAAAGAAAAAAAATAGTAACTATTGAATTGGTGCTTTGTGAGACTAGGCACTCTCCCATCTTGGAAATGATGTTGGTAAAAGTCTGACGTTTATTCATTCCTCAGAATAGGAGGGTTGTCGTGCCTAAAGAGGAAGGAAACAAACATTTTAACTTTGGTGAACCGTTGAACAAATGACAATAATAATAACAAAAGTCTGGCTTTTTAAAAAAAAAAGGCCTTGTGCAATTGATGTTTTTTGAGAAGTGACATATGAACGTACGAAAATACAAATTTGGAGCAGGGGTAGGCCACTCAGCCCTTTGAGCCTGCTCTGCCATTCAATGAGATCATGGCTGAGCTGATTGAAACCTCAACCCCAGATTCCTGCCTGCCTTGATAACCTTTCACCTCCTTGTTAATCGAGAATCTATCTAGCTCTGCCTTAAAAATATTCAAAAACTCTGCTTCCACTGCCTTTTTAGGAAGAGAGTTCCAAAGACTCATGACCCTCACAGAAAGATTTTCTCCTCATGTCTGTCTTAAATAAGCAACCCCTTATTTTTAAACAGTGATCCCTAGTTCTAGATTCTCTCATAAGAGGAAAAATCTCTACATCCACCCCAACGAGAGTTTTCAGGATCTTAAAGGTTTCAATCAATTATCAATTCATCTCATTCATTTTGTTGTAAATCCTTACAATGAAGGAAAAGGTGCATTCATCAATGTTTCAGACATGAGGAAAATGTAATTTTATTCTTATTAGTTGATGGTACAAGGATGAGGGGACAGACACAGACTTAAGGTTTTGGGAGAGATACAGGGTTGTGAGAGAAAGAATCTTTATGCAGCGAGTGGTAATGACTTGGCACTCACTGCCTACAAAGGTCGATGGAAGAAGAGACTATGATAGGTCTCAAAATGAACTTGGATGGGAGTCGAGGGAAACAAAGTTAGAGGGCTACATGGGTAGTGCGAGGAAATGGAACTGATTGGAACACTCTACAGAGTCAATATGGGCTCGATGAGCCGAATGGCTGCCTTCTGTGCCACATTAACTCTGGGATGGGTAGTATGAGGGTTTGAATACTGGAAACTGTTTTACACTTCTTAATTCAAACCAGACTTTGCTGGCTAAAGTTTGAGCCCCATTCCTGTGGACTTAATGTGCAGGACTCTACAATTTGATTAGGCCAACATAGAGTTAGTAGCCCTGTTTACGATGCACCCTTCTGCTGAATTTGGGACTTTTATTTATAAATGCAAATGTAAATTCCAAGTATAGCTGTCCCTTCTTTAGAGAAGGGTTAGTATAAACAGCATTTGCTTGGAATTGTAAACTGAAAGCTAATTTGTTTATTGCGTACAGCTTGCAAAAAAGTATGATTTCTTCCCTTTTTGATTTATTGTCTCCCATCCTGTCTCTGTGCCATGTCCTCCTTGACTCAGAACTGCATTGAAGCAAGCTATGACAGTGATTGCCACACCCTTTTTTAATGTAAGTCTTTTTTGTACTTCTGGCATGCAAAGTTCTGCACCAGGAGTGCAGATCAGGCAATGGGACTGCACTGAATATCCAATATGCATTTGACAGCACACATTAAAGATTTTTTTTAAAAGTATTTTTTCTTCTTTCCAAAGGCAAAGTGCTTCATCTCCATTTGGAACTTTGTGACAGGGAAATACCCTACCCGTAGTTGAGATTGGAAATTTGACCGGTAATAAATTGCACACTAGTGCTCTGGCCCTCCAACATTGTGAGACAATTACCATTACATAAGTCTTTATTAAAATAGGTTAAATGGTAATTTTTTTAAAAAACAAAAATGTAGGGAATAAACCTAAATTTATAACAGACACTCCACAGATTGAAGTAAAGTTCTAATTTTAATATTAGCAGGTCTTAAGAAAATAAAATGTTTCTTTTAACCCTGTCCTTAGGCAAAATAATGGCATTACCATTGAAACCAACATGGTCATTTCGTTGACTGTTGGTCTTTATCTAGTCTACTCCATTTTTTTTTCTTTCTCTGATCACTTTAGGATTGCTATAACTGGTAGAAAATAGCACATTCATTAAAAGACCAAGGCAAATGTGGGCTGTAGCACCATAGATTAACAGTTCATTATTGGGTGCATCTTTTGATGGGTATTTATGTTTAAGTTTTAAATGGTTTTCCCATATTCAATTTGAACTCTTCTGATATTGAAGAATAAAATTATGTGAGAATCTCAACTTTTAGACTCCCACCCCTTTTTGTCTCTGTATTTCAAGTTTTTTTAAAAACCTGCATATGAACGTATAGGTGCCAATGAAATATAGCTCAATTCCTGTGATTTTCTAATGGTCATTCTGACAAGTGATTTTTTTTTCTACCGCTTACCCCCTTTTTAAAAAGAAAAGTATTTTAAAAATTGTATTGGTTGTCCACTGTCTCTATCCCCAACTTCAATTCTGCTTTGACTTTCTTCTGTTGAACTGTCCTTTGAAACATTATCGAATGAAACAGGACAACATTTATTCATTGAATGTTTCAGTGCCTTCAGCAGCATGAGTTACCTCACAGATACTAATGCTGATGAAACTTCCTTGTGTTACTTTGAAGTTGTGGTGTGGGAACGTGTCCAAATATTTGTAGAAAGTGTGGTCTGTAAATGCTGTGTACTGTATGGAGAATTGAGCCTTTATAGCAATCCACAGCAGAGGTGAATGGGCACTTTTCTATTGTGAAAAATTCTAAACCATTATTCTGAATGTAGTTTGAAATTATCTAGTAGTCTCAGCGAATCATCTGAAATTACAGGTTTCATCCATCTGTGCTGGGAGGTTGCTGTCATCAGTTGGTAATATTTTAGTACCGTAAGTGGAAGAGCTCATTACATGTGTTAATAAAGACAAGTTAACCTGTAAGTTATGTGCACCAAGCTCCAATTGGTATTAGGATCTTTTCTGTGAAAATATTTGTGGTGTAGTGTGGTCAGACAAGCTGTGGGAAAGGTTACACTAATTGTTCTTTTGAATATTAATTTGCTTTGGACTTTCTATGGTGGGAAATAAATGTTTTTTAGCAAAACCGTTCACCTTGTAGCTGTACTGAAGTCATCCAGGAGGGGAAACAACAAACAACCAAATTTACAACATGCAACTTTTACACATTCATTAGACTATATATAACCTATTTCATGGAATGATTTATGATTATTTATTGTCCTTTGGAGAAAATTTTAATTCTGCAGCATGTGTCATTTGATGTACATTTTTTGAATATTATCCTTTTATCATTTTTTCACTCATTCATGGGATCGGAGTGTCAGCAGCAAGGCCAGCATGTGTTGCCCATCCGTAATTGCCCTTGATGCACCTTGAATCACATGCAATCCGTGTGGTATAGCTACTTGTGGGGAAATCTACAGAGGAGCAGTGGGGGGCATTCAAAAAGGAAATGGGGAGGGTACAGGCTCAACATGTTCCCTCTAGGGTGATAGGAAGGAGTAACGAACCCAGAGAACCATGGATGACCAGAGATATTCATGATACAATGAGAAGGAAAAGAGAGGCTTTTAGCAGGTACAAGGGGAGCAAATCAGCAGAGGCATTAGTGGAGTACAGAAAGTGCAGGGTGGAGCTTAAGGAAGCAAAGAGAGGATATGAGAAAGTTCTGGCTGGTAAATGTAGGGAAAATCCCAAGATATTCTATAAGTATATCAATGGGAAGAGGATAACCAGGGAAAGAGTAGGGCCCATTAGGAACTTGGAGTGGGAGGGGGAAGATCCAGTTGTCGTCCATGTAGGTACCAACGATATAGGTAGAACTAGAAAAGAGGTTCTGCTGAGGGACTACGAGCAGCTCAGGGCTAAATTAAAAAGCAGAACCACAAAAGTAATCTCTGGATTAATCCTGAGCCACATGCAAATTGGCGTAGGGTAAATAAGATTAGAGAGGCAAATGCATGGCTCAGAAATTGATGTAGGAGAAATGTATTCTGATTCATGGGGCACTGGCACCAGTAGTGGGGAAGGAGAGAGCTGTCCCATTGGGGCGGGCTTCATTTGAACCATGCTGTCCTGGCAAATGGTATAACTAGGGTTGTAGATAGGACTTAAAACTAATTAGTGGGCTGGGAGGGTTCAATTGAAGGGAAGTTTAAGAAATCAGAAAGAAAGGAGAGAGAGCAGAGATGCAGGGTAGTGAAGAGGCAAATGATAATCAAAGTGTGACAGGAAGGGGCAGAAAATATAAGCAGAAGAGTGCAGCAGAAATCAGTAACAATGAGCAATAATGGTTAAAAAGTCAAAGCTTAAGGCTCTTTATCGGAATGCACGCAACATTTGTAACAAGATAGATGAGTTGACAGCATAAATAGAAATGAATGAATATGACTTGATAGCTATTACAGAGACTTGGTTGCAGGGTGGCCAAGACTGGGAACTCAATATTCAAGGGTATTCGATGTTCCAGAAAAATAGGCAAAAAGGAAAAGGAGGTGGGGTAGCTTTGTTAATAAAGGAAGGTATCGGTGTGGTGGTGAGTAGTGATATAAGTGCAGTAGAACGTGATGTGGAATCAGTTTGGGTAGAAACAAGGAGCAGCAAGGGGAAGAAGTCACGGGTGGGAGTCATCTATAGGTTCCCTGAAGAATTGCCTCACTGTAGAACAAAGTATAAATTGGGAAATAATGGAGGCATGTAAGAAGGGCACTATAATTTGAGGATGCGACTGGAGAACTGATAACAGGAACAGGGAAATGGCAGATAATTTAAACCAATATTTTGCATCGGTCTTCATGGTGGAAGACACTATAAACATCCTGAAGATATCAGATGTGCAAGGAGCTAATGGGAGGAAAGATCTTGTAACAGTCTCTATCATGAGGGGCAAAGTATTTGACAAACTAATAGGACTAAAGGCAGATAAGTTGTCAGGACCTGATGATCTGCATCCAAGGGTTTTAAAGGAAGTGGCTGCAGAGGTAGTGGAGGCATTGGTCGAAATATTCCAGAACTCACTGGATACCGGGAGGGTGCCAGTGGATTTGAAAACCACTAATGTGATGCCCCTGTTCAAGAAGGGAGGGAGACAAAAAGCAGGAAACTACAGGCCAGTCAGTCCTTGCATCAGTAGTTGGGAAAATGATAGAGTCCATTATTAAGGAAGAAGTAGTGGGACATTTAGAAAAGCTTAATGAGTCAACATGGTTTTGTGAAAGGGAAATCATGTTTGACAAATTTGCTAGAGTTCTTTGAGGATATAATAAGCAGAGTTGATAAAGGGGAACCAGTAGATGTCGTGTATTTGGATTTCCAGACGGCATTCAGTAAGATGCCACATAAAAGGTTATTGCATAAGTTGGTGCTCATGGAGTTGGGGTAATGTATTAGCATGGATTGAGGATTGGTTAATACACAGAAGACAGAGAGTCAGGTTGGAAAGACATACCACAAGGATCAGTCCTAGGGCCTCAATTATTTACTACCTATATTAATGACTTGGAGGAGGGGGCAGAGTATAATGTATCCAAATTTGCTGATGATACAAAAATAGGTGGGAGGGCAAGTTGTGATGTGGACATTAGGAATCTGCAAGGGGATATAGATAGGTTGAGTGAATGGGCAAAAACTTGGCAGATGGAGTTTAATGCAGGAAAGTGTGAGGTCATGCACTTTGGTAGGAAGAATCAAAAGGCAGACTATTATTTAAATAGAGAGTGACTCTAAAAAAAGTGCAGCCCACAGGGATCTGGGTGTTCTTGTGTATGAAATACAAAAAGTTCGCATGCAGGTGCAGCAAGTAATTAAGGCGGCAAGTGGAATTTTGACCTGTATTGCTAGGGGATTGGAGTTTAAAAATAGAGAAGTCTTATTACAACCGTACAGGGTGTTGGTGAGGCCACACCTGGAGTACTGTGTACAGTTTTGGTCCCCATATTTAAGAAAGGATATACTGACATTGGAGGCAGTTCAAAAGAGATTCACTAGGCTGATTCTTGGGATGAAGGGGTTGACTTATCAAGCACGGCAAAACAGGTTAGGCCTTTATTCATTAGAATTTAGGAGAATGAGGGGTGATCTTATTGAAATGTACAAGATCCTGAAGGGGCTTGACAGGGTAGATGTTGAGAAGATGTTTCCACTAGAGGGGGAATCTCGAACTAGAGAAAATTGAGATGCAAAGGAATCTCTTCTCTCAGAGGGTAGTGAATGTCTGGAATTCTCTTCCCCAGAGAGTTGTGGAGGCTAGATCACTGAAAGTATTTAAAGAGGAGGTAGATAGATTTTTGAAATATCGGGGAGTTGAGGTCTATGAGGAGCTGGCCCAAAAGAGGAGTTGAGGCCTGGGACAGATCAGCCCTGATCTTATTGAATGGTGGGGCAGGCTTGAGGGGCCAAATGGCTTACTCCTGCCCCTCATTATTATGTTCTTATGTACACCAGGAATTCATCTGCCACAGTATTATTGCTAATTTGGTTTGCCCAATCTAAATGTAGATTAAAGTCACCCATGATTACTGTAGCATGTTACATGCATCTCTAATTTCCTGTTTAATGCCATCCCCTACCTTATCACTACTGTTTGGAGACCTACTGACAACGCCCACTAATGTTTTCTGCCCCTTGTTGCTTCTTAGCTCCACCCAGACTGATTCTACATCTAGATTTTCTGAGCCAATATCCTCTCACTATTGCACTGATTTCATCCTTAACATAAGAACATAATAACTAGGAGCAAGAGTAGACAATTCAGCCCCTTGAGCCTGCCCTGCCATTCAATACGATCATGGCTGATCTCATTTCGGCCTCAACTCCAATTTCTCGCCCTCTCCCCATAACCTTTCAACCCGTTACTAATTAAAAATCTATCTCCTCCTCAAATTTATTCAGTCTGGCATTCACTGCACTCTGAGGTAGTGAATTCCACAGATTCATGACCCCTTGAAAAAAGTAATTCCTCCTCATCTCTGATTTAAATCTACCACCCCTTAACCTAAAACTATGGCCTCTCATTCTAGAATGCCCCACAAGGGGAAACATCTGCTCCACGTCTACTTTGTCTATCCCCTTTGGCATCTTATATACCTCAATTAGATCTCCTCTCATCCTTCTAAACTCTAGTGATTAGAGGTTTAAACTGCTCAATCTCTCCTCATAAGACAAGCCCTGCATCTCTGGAATCAACCTAGTGAACTTCCTCCGAATCCCCTCCAATGCAACTACACCCTTCCTCAAGTAAGGGGACCAAAACTGTGCACAGTACTCCAGGTGCGGTCTCATCAATACCTTGTACAATTGCAACAACACTTCCTTATTTTGATACTCTATTCCTTTAACAATAAATGCCAAAATTCCATTTCCCTTCCTTATTGCCTGCTGCACCTGCATAATAGTTTTCAGCGATTCTTGCACAAGGACACCCCAGATCCCTCTGCACTGAAGCATTCTGAAGTTTCTCTCCATTTAAATAATAAGTCACCTTTTTATTCTTCCGACCAAAATGGATAACCTCACACTTATCCACGTTAAACTCCATATGCCAAATTTTGGCCCATTCACCTAACCTGTCATATCCATTTGTAAATTTCTTATTTCTTCATTGCAACTTACTTTCCCACCTGTTTTGGTGTCATCTGCAAATTTAGCTATAGTACCTTCTATCCCTGAATCCAAGTCATTAATATGGATTCTAAATAGTTGGGGCCCAAGGACCGAACCCTGTGGCACCCCACTAGTTACAGCTTGCCATCCAGAAAAAGACCCATTTATCCTGACTCTCTGCTTTCTGTTGGTTAGCCTATCCTCTATCCAAGCCAATAATACCTAACTCTGTGATTTTATCTTGTGTATTAATCTTATGTGTGGCACCTTATCAAAGTCCAGATATAGTACATCTACAGGATCCCCATTATCCACTTTGCTTGTCACATCTTCAAAGAACTCTGGCAAATTAGTCAAACATGATTTACTCTTCATAAAACCATGCTGACTTTGATGGATTGCATTTTGACTTTCCAAATGCCACATTACTACTTCTTTAATAATGGATTCCAATAATTAAAAATGCCACACCAGCTTCTTTTTCTTTTTGCCTGTCCATCCTAAATATCGAGTACCCTTGGATATTCAGTTCCCAGCCTTGGTCACTCTGCAGCCATATCTCCATAATTGCAATCATATAGTAGCTGTTTAAATCTATTTGCATTGTTAACCCATCCAGCTTGTACAGGTCCCATCTTCCCCAGAATTGGTCCCAATGCCTCAGGAATCCTACACCTACACCATCTCCCCAGCCATGCATTCATCTCGTCTGTTCCTGATCTTGCTAGCATGTGGCACCGGGAGTAATCCTGAGATTATTACCTTTTGAGGTCCTGCTTTTTAATTTATTTCCTAGCTCCCTATATTCTGCTTTCAGGACCGCATCCCCCTTTTTACCTATGTCGTTGGTACCGACATGGTCGATGACCTCTGGCTATTCACTCTCCCCTTTCAGAATGTCCTGCAGCCGCTCAGTGACATCCTTGACCCTGATGTCACATCTGTGGTCACAGAAATACCTGTCTGTTCCCCTTACGATAGAATCCCCCATCACTATTGTCTCCCACTCTCTCTTCCCCCGCCCCCCAACATCCCCTAGTGCAGCTGAGCCACTCATGGTGCCACGGACTTGGCTCTTGCTGCATTCCCCTGAGAAACCATCTCTGCCAGCAGTATCCAAAATGGAAAATCTGTTGGAGAGGGAGATGGACCCAGGGGACTCCTGCATTACCTGCCTATGCTTTTACTCTGTCTGGTGGTCACCTATTCCCTTTCTGCCTGTGCACTCTTTACCTGCGGTGTGACTCCCATGCTGTATGTGCTATCCATGAAGATCTCACCCTTGCAGATGCACCATAGTGACTCCAGCTGCAGCTCCAGCTCCGAAACATGGATTTTGAGTAGCTGCAGCTGGAGAAACTTCCTGCACACATGGTTGCCCTGGACACTGGAAGTGTCCCTGACTTCCCACATCGCACAGGAGGAGCATTCCACTTGGCTGAGCTGCTCTGCCATGACTTACCCTTAAATTACTCCCTTTACTTTTAATTCCTCTAGTTTAGAGAATACTAAGGACAGAAGAACTACTCACCAGGTCCTACTTACCAAGGCAGCCACTCTCCTTACTGAGGAAAGGTAGAAAATGAGAGGATCCCTCCTTCCCTCTTCACCAAACTCCAACTGATACACTCTAATGGAGCCCTAAGCAGCACTCCAGTTCAGACAAAAACAGCACTGTAGATGGTTTGCTTTTATGCTACCTGAATCTAGCTTCTGAAAACTTGTTTAAGCCAATTAAATAATTAACTAGCTGCAGCTGCAAGCAGAGTTTATATAACCCCTGTTTTAAAGCTGGACTAAAACTCACCTCCTAACCCAAAGAACAACTTTTAGTTAGTTGCTAAATTAAAGAAAGATTAGGCGTTAGATAGAAATTAACTCTTACAAGTCCCTCTCTCACTAAACCCCAACAGAAGCACTCTAATGCAGCCCAAACCAGCACTCCTGTACAGGCAGGAAGTGTTGTTAACATTTGTTAATATGTTTAGTATCTGTGGGGCTTGGGTTAAAAAATGTTGACATTGTTTGTAACTTCTGTTAATGGAAGGAAATGTATCATTTGTTTACAATGAAATGTAAACTCTGGGGGCCATGAGGAAACAAGGGATAGACCTTTGTCTTTAGTCTATATGACTCTAGTTACAGAGGTGGGGAGACACAAGATGACTCGCAGCCTAAGCCAATGGAAGAGGTGAATTTGGACTATTTTCAAATAAGGGATTCCACAATGATGAGAAGTGGGGAGTAAAGTTGGAAAATTGGTATCTTTATTGGCACAGTGTTACCATGGCTTCTTGGGTATGACTCTTCTGGACAAAGTTCAACATTACTTCAGAGACAGAAGAAGAGAAAGACACATCACATGCACTGGCAATACTCAAGAAATCCATGGATCATGAGGGATGAGAAACTTCTATTTTGTCTTCACTGTTTGTTGTTAAGTATATGTAAAATCTTGCTTAATAAATTCTATTTGATTCAGAAAAACTAGTTACCTTGTTAGATCAGGCACAACTGAGGGCCCTAGTGTTAGAAATTAAGAATTCGGAACTTAGAGATTTTAATTAGAGGGGTCTTATACCCCAACCCTAAAATCTGAAAACCCCCAGTGTTAGTATAGAGGGTGTTCCAAGATTTTGAACCAGTGACATGGAAAGAGCAGTGATATAGTTACACATTGCGATAGTGTGTGGCTTGGAGGGGATCTTTCAGATGGTGGTGTTCACCTTGCTCTCCTAGGTGGTAGAAGTTGCAGGTTTGGAAGATGCTGTCAGAAAGGGTACGTTTTGGACTGATGCTAATCAGTCTGTCACCTCAGTAGCTTCCCCATATCTTTGGTCTACTTAACAGACACTTGTAGAAAAGCATTCCCTGTTCTGACCATTTATGTGAAGAACTTTCATGTAACTTTTCACTTCATTCAATTAGTGATAAACATCATTCTACACCTGCTTATACCAATTTGCCAAACAGCAGAAATAGTCCCCTGGTTACTTCTTCAATTTTCACTTGGCGTAAACTTTTCTCCATAATTCTACCTTCTTGTTATTGGTATTATTCTAGTGAATCAGCCAACTTTTGAACTGTAGAGTGTTTTCTTTATTCTTTCTTGGGATGTGGGCATCGCTGGCAAAGCCAGCATTGCCCTTGAACTGAGTGAATTGCCAGATCATTTTAGAGGACAGTTAAGAGTCAACCACATTGCTCTGGGTCTGGAGTCAAAGGCCAGACAAGGTAAGGACAGCAGATTTCCTTCCCTAAAGGACATCAGTGAACCAGATGGGTTTTTACAACAATTGGCAGTTTCATAGTCACCATTACTGAGACTAGCTTTCAATTCCAGATTTTATTAATTGAATTTTAATTCCACCAACTGCTGTGTCCTAAGATCACAAAAGGCAGTATTTAAATGCACAGATGTAGTTATCATCCTGGTCTATCATTGATATCATTTTTAAAACATTTGTCCTGGCTGGGATTTTTTTTAATTAAGGTTCCTTGTTCCTAGACCAAACAAAACCCATCCTGTCATTAAAAGCAAAAAACTGTGGATGCTGGAAATCCAAAACAAAAACAGAAACAGAAATACCTGGAAAAACTCAGCAGGTCTGGCAACATCGGCGGAGGAGAGCACAGTTGACGTTTCGAGTTCTGTTGAAGGGTCATGAGGACTCGAAACGTCAATTGTGCTCTCCTCTACCGATGCTGCCAGACCTGCTGAGTTTTTCCAGGTATTTCTGTTCCCATCCTGTCATTGTGCCTCTATGTTTTTCCCATTCTCTTTCTGAATGGTTTATGCTTTCTTTCATTCTTATCCCAATGTACATCTCAAATTTCTTTCTCACTCTTCCTGAAAGTCTCTCTTCCCTATCTTCTCTCATTCTCTGACAATTTTCCAGGTGTTACTAATTTCCCGTTTTAATCTTTTTTGCCGCTGTAATATTGTTCAAATGGTTGTTTTGAGTTCAAGCATTAGAGCCAATGCTGACAAGGATGGAAAAACACAAGTTGAACAACTTAAAAAAAATGCACGGGAATTTTAATCTGTAATACTAGCCAGTGATCTATTTTGGTTGGATTCATGAAGTGAGATAGCTAAACAATCCATAATTGTGCCACATCAGATCCTATGTTCACCTAATCAAAATGTACAAAGGTGACACTTAAGCACACGAGCTCTAGACTTAGAACTTAGACCTCCATGTCAGAGATGCATGAGGCAGACAAAGCACATACCTGTTTTCCACAGCTTGTTTTTCCAAGAACAGGTTGTTAGCCTGAAGCCAGAGGCTACAGCTTGCGGGGTGCCACTCTGCATCAAGCATGGCTGACCAGGAGTGTCTCCCACTCTACTACAGGCATGTTGGGGAAGGAAATCTGCTGTCATTATCTGGTCTGGCCTACATTTGACTCCAGACCCACAGCAATGTGGTTGACTCTTAAATGTCCTCTGAAATGGCCCAGCAAGCTACTCAGTTGTATCAAACCACTACAAAGTCACAAAAAAGGAATGAAACTGGACGGACCACCCAGCATTGACCTAGGCACTGGAAACAACAACAGCACTCTCAATCCTGCAAAGTTCTCCTTACTAACATCTGGGGACTAGTGCCAAAATTGGGACAGTTGTCTCACAGACTAGTCAAGCAACAGCCTAACATATAGTCATCCTCATGGAATCATATCTTACAGATAATGTCCCAGACACCACCATCACCATCTCTGGGTATGTCCTGTCCCACTGGCAGGACAGACTCAGCAGAGGTGGCAGCACAGTGGTATACAATCAGGAGGGAGTTGCCCTGGGAGTCCTCAACATTGACTCCAGACCCCATGAAGTCTCACTGCATCAGGTCAAACATGGGCAAGGAAACCTCCTGCTGATTAACACGTACTGCCCTCCCTCAGCTGATGGATCAGTGCTCTCCATGTTAACTTCAGGGACTTCAATGTCCATTACCAAGAGTGGCTTGGTAGCACCACTACTGACTGAGCTGGCCGAATCTTAAACGACATAGCTGCTAGACTTGGTCTGCGGCAGGTGGTGAGGAAACCAACAAGAGGGAAAAACATACTTGACCTCATCCTCACCAACCTGCCTGCCACAGATACATCTGTCCTTGACAGTATCGGTAGGAGTGACCACCGCATAGTCGTCGTGGAGACAAAGACCCGCCTTCACATTGAGGATACCCTCCATCATGTTATGTGGCACTACCAACGAGCTAAGCGGTTCCACAACCAACAGATCAGGTCTAAGCTATGAGGTCCTGCCACATTCAGTCATGAATGGTGGTGGGTAATTAAACAACTCACTGGAGGAGGAGGCTCCATAAATATCCCCATCCTCAATGATGGAGGAGCATAGCACATCAGTGCAAAAGATCAGGCTGAAACATTTGCAACAATCTTCAGCCAGAAGTGCCAAGTGGATGATCCATCTCGGCCTCCTCTGGAGGTCACCAGCATCACAGATGCCAGTCTTCAGCAAATTTGATTCACTCCACGTGATATCAAGAAATGGCTGAAGGCACTGGATACTGCAAAGGCTATGGGCCCTGACAATATTCCAGCAATAGTACTGATGCTCCAGAACTTGCCACGACCCTAGCCAAATTGTTCCAGTACAGCTACAACACTGGCATCTACCCGGCTATGTGAAAAATTGCCCAGGTATGTCCTGTTACCAAAAAACAGGACAAATCCAATCTGGCCAATTATTGCCCCATCAGTCTACTCTTGATCATCAGTAAAGTAATGGAAGGGTCATCAACAATGCTATCATGCGGCACTTGCTTAGCAATAACCTGCTCACTGATGCCCAGTTTGGGTTCCACCAGGGCCACTCAGCTTCTGACTTCATTACAGCCTTGGTTCAAACATGGACTTAAGAGATGAACTCCTGGGGTGCGGTGAGAGCAACTGCTGTTGACATCAGGCAGCATTTGACCGAGTGTGGCATCAAGGAGCCCTAGCAAAACTGAAATCAATGGGAATCAGGGGGAAAACACTCCACTGGTTGGAGTCATACCTAGCACAAAGGAAGATGGTTGTGGTTGTTGGACTCCAGGACATCACTGCAGGAGTTCCTCAGGGTAGTGTCCCCGGCCCAACCATCTTCAGCTGCTTCACCAATGATCTTCCTTCCATCATAAGGTTAGAGGTGGGGATGTTCGTTGACGATTGCACAATGTTCAGCATCAGTTGCGACTCCTCAGATATTGAAGCAGTCCATGTCCAAATGCAGCAAAAACTGGTCAACATTCAGTCTTGGGCTGACAAGAGGCAAGTAACATCAAAGCCACACATGTGTCAGGCAATGACCATCTCCAACAAGAGAGAATCAAACCATTGCTCTGTGATGTTCAATGGCATTACCATCACTGAATCCCCCACTATCAACATCCTGGGGCTTACAATTGACCAGAAATTGAACTGGACTAGCCATATAAATACTGTAGTTACAAGGGCAAGACTAGGAATCTTGCGATGAGTAACTCATCTCCTGTCTCCCCAAAGCCAGTCCACCATCCACAAGGCACAAGTCAGGAGTGTGATGGAATACTCCCCACTTGCCTGGATGAGTGCAGCTCCCACAACACTAAAGACGCTTGACAGCATCCAGGACAAAGCAGCCTGCTTGATTGGCACCACACCCACAAACATTCACTCCCTCCACCACTGACGCATAGTAGCAATAGTGTGTACCATCTACAAGATGCACTGCAGGAATTCACCAAGTTTCCTTAGGCAGCATCTTCCATACCCATGACCACTACCATCTAGAAGGACAAGGGCAGCAAACACATGGGAACACCACCACCTGGAAGCTCCCCTACAAGTCACTCACCATCCTGACTTGGAACTATATTGCTGTTCCTTCACTGTCGCTGGGTCAAAATCCTGGAACTCCCTTTCTAACAGCACTGTGGGTGTACCTACACCACATGGACTGCAGCAGTTCAAGAAGGCAGCTCACCACCACCTGCTCAAGGGCAACTAGGGATGAATAATAAATGCTGGCCCAGACAGTGAAGTCCACATCCCAGGAATGAATAAAATAAAAAGATGCGGGTTGATGATCATCATGTTTGGCTGTGTTAGAAACGCACCTTCCATGCTTGGTCATCAATTTGTGGGTTGGAACTTGAACCCGGAGCTTCTAGCTCAGAGGCAGGGACGCTAGCCACTGCACCACAAGACCTCCACAAGCTCTAGACCCAGACAACAATCATTAAAGGTAAGGGGTTTCCCTATTGCCACCCCACCACATAGTTTGGCAATGGTGAATAGTACTTGAGTTTAACAGGCAGGCATCCTGCTACCAGGACCTGACTAATAATAAATCAAAAGCAAAAATACTGCCACATGTAGAGAGAGAGAGAGAGAGGGTTAAAATTTCAGGTTGATATTCTTTCATTTTCTATTAATCCCAGAGTTTGGGAAAAGGTTAATGGTTACTTTGTAGCCTGCGCAATCAATAGTTTAAATGGTGAACTTGGTATATAAATGTAATTTTAATATTAAATGTATGACTCTGCTGCAGGTGCTGCATTCAAGCACAAGGCTACTTGTGTGTGACAGGGAAGCCTTGTAGGAAAAATAACTGTTACAACAGAAATGCAATTATTTAACATGGCAAAAATACTACTACTTCATTGTGGTAGGGGCCAAAATCCAATGAGCAAAAAGGAGAGAAAAATTCAGAGGAACTTAAAAACATGGAAAGAGATTCCTCCCTGGAAAGTAATTTCTATAGAAAATTGGTGGTTGTTTTGTCACATTAAGCCTTTTATTGTCATCTACACTTTACACTGGGACGTCGATTAGTAAATTATTTACAATGATATAAGCTGCATGGGCACAGTTCATGTTCCTATCAGACATTACTGTCCCTGATAAATTGTGCTTTTACAGCTTCAATGTCTGTAGCAGATACTATTCAAAACATTCTTCGTCGCCATGCTTCTCTCTAAGCTCTTCCTTTAGATTCTCATTTCAGTATATTCCAGGACTTGATTTTTCACTAAAATGCTATTGCAAAAATAATCTAAAGAGTGGAAACCAACTTAATCAGATTGGTATGGTGATGACAGTTTTTTTAATTTCCTTGTTTTTAAACAAGTAGTTAATAAATGCATATTGACATTAAGAAAAGTTAATAACTTACATTAGTATAGTGCCTTTAATGGAGAAAAACAACCCAAAATGCTCCACTGAGTGGTGTAGAAGGAAAATGTATAACATGCCAAAGGAGGTGTTATTGGGAAGGTGACCTAAAGCTTGGGAGGAGGAGAGTTTAAAGGAAGAGGCGGAAAAGCAGATGAAGGCTTGGTAGTAGCACAAGAAGCCAAAGTTAGAAGAACATAGGGGGGAGGGGCAGCAATTTGGACCATGGAAGGAATTATAGGATTGGGCAGAATTGGACTGAAATGTAGATCAACAGGGACTAGGTGGGTGGTACACAGGATTTCATATGGGATGGGATATGGGAAGCAGAACATTGGACATGCTTAAGTTTATGGATTGGAGCCCAGCCAGGAACACTGGGATAGTGGGAGAGAGAAAGACGGATGAAGGTTTCAATGGTCAAAAGGTGTGAAGTATGGGCAAGTGGGCAATTAGTATGAAGGTAGGTGTTTTTTCTCACGTGATAGAGAGAATGAAAACCAGAATGTCCAGTCAGGCTGGAATAATTTACTGAGGTTATGAAGCCTTGTTTAGCATGAGATGGTGTCTTGGGGAGGGGGATGGGGAGTGGCATCAGCGGTGAGGGAGATGAATTTATAGTGGAAGTTGAAGACGATTGCTTTGGTTTTCCCACTGTTCAGCATGATCTATTGAACAGCACAGAGGCAATGGTGAATGGGGGTGGGGAGGGGTGAAATGAGAGGGAGAGAAATGGAATGGTAGAACCAGGTGTAAGCCAAAAATGGGGGGAGTACCCATGTTGTAAACTCTCGCAAAAGGAACTGGTGACATTGTAGGTTTAAAGTTAGAATTTATATACTTGTCTTGTCAAATTTACTGAATTATTTGCTGGAAATCTGAAATAAATAGTGTTGGAGATAATCAGCAGGTCTGGCAGCATCGGCAGAGAGGTTCTGCCAAAGAATTATACTCGGCTCCAAATGTTAACACTGTTGCTCTCTCCATAGATGCTGCCAGGCCTGCTGAGTATTTTGAGCACTTTGTTTTTACATTATAGTTTGTATGATGTGAAGTCTCACGAAAGAGACAGCAGCACATTAATTGGAATCACCTTTAGCAAATCATTAATACTTTCTATAGGACTTTTAAAATTAGTTTGTGGAATCTGGACGTCGCTGGCAAAGCAAGCATTCCTAATTGTCATTGAGGGGGTGAGCTGCCTTCTACAGCTGTTGCAGTCCATGTGGTATAGGCACACCCACGGTGCTGTTAGGAAGGGAATGCCAGGGCTTTGACCCAGCGACATTGCAAGTACAGCAATATAGTTCCAAGTCAGGATGGTGTGTGGCTTGGAGGGGAACTTGCAGATGGTGGTGTTCTCACGCATCTGCTGCCCTTGTCCTTCTTGGTGGTAGAGGTCATGGGTTTGGAAGGTGCTGTTGAAGGAGCCTTGGTGAGTTGCTGCAGTGCATCTTGTAGATAGTACACACTGTGCATCAATGGTGGATGGAGTGAATGTTTAAGGTGGTAGATGGGGTGCCAATCAATGGGCTGCACTGGCCTGGATGGTGTTGGCCTTGAGTGTTGGAGCTGCACTCATCCAGGCAAGGGGGGTGGGGGGATATTCCATATCACTCCTGACTTGTATCTTGTAGATGGTGGACAGGCTTTGGGGAGTCAGGAGATGAGTTACTTGTCACAGAATTCCCAGCCTCTGACCTTTTGTTGTAGCCACAGCATTTACATAGCTTGCCTAGTTCAGTTTCTGGTCAATGGTAACCACTAGGATGTTGATAGTGGGGGAATTCAGCAAATATTACCATTGAATGTCAAGGGGAGATGGTTAGATTCTCTAATGTTGAAGATTGTCAGTGCCTGGCACCTATGTGGCAAGTAACATTCACGCCACACATCAGCCCCATGCTACACATGGACAGGGGCTGCTTCAATATCTGAGTTGTGATAGATGCTGAACATTGAACAATCATCAGCCAACATTCCCACTTATGATGGAGAGGTCATCGCCGAAGCAGCTGAAATGATCAAGCCTAGGACACTACCCTCAGGAGCTCCTACAGTGATGTCCTGGGGCTGAGATGATTGACCTCCATCTTCCTTTGTGGTAGGTATGACTCTAACCAATGGAGAGTTTTCCCCTCCTGATTCCCATTGACTCCAGTTTTGCAAAGGTCCTTTGATGCCACATTCAGTCAAATGCTGCCTTGATATCAAGGGCAGTCACGCATCTTCTGGAATTCAGCTCTTTTATCCATGTTTGAACACTGAGCTGTAGTCACCCTTATCTTCCTGATCCCTGCTCACTGTAAATGTCCATCTCTTCAGGAGAAACCTGTCTTAAAGGCACTTAACTTTAGCAAAATAGAGATTCCAGCATTCTGCTATGCACAAAGATGTCTCTGCTTCCAACTTCAGTGAAAAGCCAAGAGCAAATATTGCAGCAGACTCAAATGGTCAACCACCAGTCCCATCACATCAATGTGGTTAGCAAAGCTAAGGTTACAGAAACATCTATTTCCACGTTATTCTAGATATAGATCGTACACCCAACTTTTCATGTGAGAAATAAGTTCATACGAACAAGGAGCAGTAGGCCATTCAGCCCCTTGAGTCTGCTCTGCCATTTTGACCTTGAGCTTATCCAAGTGCCCTGTCATAACTTCTTTAATAATAGCTTCTAATATTTTCCCTACAACAGATGTCAAGCTGCCTGTAGTTCCCCGCCATCTCCTTCCCTTTTTGAAGAATGGGAGTTACATTTGCTATCTTCCAATCTAATGGGACCTTCCCTGAATCTAGGGAGTTTTGGAAAAATTAAAACCAATGCATCAACCATCTCACTACACACTTCTTTTAAGACCCTAGGGTGAAGTCCATCAGGACCCGGGCTCTTGTCAGCCTGCAGCTCCAACAATTTACTCAGTACCGCTTCTCTGGTGACTGTAATTTTCCTGACTTCCTTCCCCACTTCCAGTTCCTGGTTTATAGCTGCTTCTGGGACGTTATTTGTACCCTCTATAGTGAAAACTGATGCAAAATACCTGTTCAATTCATCTGCCATCTCTTTGTTTTCCATTATCAATTCTCCAGACTCACTCTCTATAGGACCAACACTCACTTTGATAACTCTTCTTCTGTTAAAATATTTACAAAAACTATCTGCTGTTCCTTATATTCTGTCCAATCTTCTGGCCTTCCACCTATCTTTGCACAATTATATGCTCTTTCTTTAAGTTTGATGCTATACTTAATAGCAATGAGCATGAAAGCAAGCTCCTGACAGCAGTCTACCTATAAATAAAACCACCAGAGAAAATGATCCATTATTCGAGTTCCAAATTGTCACCACATTCCTAAGATCATTCTGTTAGTATTAGGGAGCAGTCAAACAATGGAAGTGGAAGTCTGGCCCAATTAAAAAAAAAAGTGCAATGAAACAAGAGGTACAGACAACCCCAAATAAGGAAAACAGCCACTGCCAGTTTTTACTGTGAAGCTTCTTTAATGGTTTACAGTTAAACCCAGCAGTCCCTATGACTACTGCAAGGTATACAAAATTAGCCATTCAGCAACTGATAGCACGCAAGCTCATCGTTTTGCAAGCAGTTCAAAACTTCAGTGCTTTTGTTCAGTCTTGGACCATGGTTACTGCTATTGGACCTGCATCTGTGGAGTGCGACAGTCAGTCAGCAGTCCTTTGTAACTGAAAACTAGTTTTGCATGGGAGCCGGTCACAATGTGCCCTTTATGTTGTACTTGGGACACATTCTGAGCTCTGCTTTCTCTTAAGTGATACATCCTTAATATTAGGAGAGCTCAGTAGGGATTGTCACTTCATGGAAAATAAGCTTACAAATTGCCAAGTTGTGAAACACAGTTCTAAATTACACCACACCCACCCAACTTTCTTCATGGGTGCTCATACACTTGGCTTTAATGCATTCATCAACCAGATGAGGTGTAACACCGGAGTAATATTAGCATTTTCATGTTGAGGTGTACCTCAAATTAGTTTCCTTGGATGAAAAGGTGCAGTAAATATACCCACAAGCTCTCATCTGATAAAATAATTTGGTGAGGGGCTGGGGTAGCCCAGGAAGAGAAAGAGATCTTGCATTTTCATCCTGCACAGCATCAGGGAAATAATCGATAGGTTACTGCTTAGAGATAATGCCTGCAACTCATTTCTTCATCCTCTCCAATTAGCATTGATTTTCCTTTCCTGCATTGCACTTCCAGATCAGCTATAGGATAGCCAGGTACAGAGTAACCCCTGTAAGCTCCTTTACTCTATTTAAACTCCACATCAATTTGCCAACGATTTTCTGACCGTTATCCATACCAGTTATTTTATGGCCACTTTTGAACCTGTAAATCTGTGTCTCCTTAATACTGGCCAAGTTCATTCACAACCAGAGGAGATTTTACCCCAAAAATATGGTTGTATACAAGTCCAGGTTGCAGAGCTAAATAGACACTGTACTGTTAACCAGCAACTTTTATAATAAGCAATAATTGCAGCTAATTCTAATGAATAATTACCATGTAACAAAATAACATTGTGACATACTGTGTAGGTTCATGACTTTGATTTTTCATGAAAGATCCCAAACCAAATAAAAACAGAAGAATTGTGTTTGTGAAATAGTGCATGATGGTATATTCTTGAGAATATCATGTCTCGTCTCAATTGACTTGACTTATCTCTAATCACACAATTAGAAACAGAACCCCAACTGTAAATGTTGGCCGGGCGTTTGCAAGTTACTTTGGCCATATTTCCTTCAGGGTAGAAATCCATCTCAGGTAGTCAACGTGCAATGGGTAGAAATAAAAGGGCAGCTCATGGGATTTTTAAAGCAAGTTGCTTGTTAAGCTCAGTACTGAATAAACACTCAAGGTCTAGATAGATTCTTGATAAGCAAGGAATGAAAGGTTATTGGAGGTAGTTGGGAATGTGGAGTTGAGGTTACAATCAGATCAGCCATGATCTTATTAAATTGTGGAGCAGGCTGTCTACTCTTGCTCCTAATTCATATGTTCATATGTATCACACATTGCCTAGCCCACATAATCTAATCTTCTTCAGCCCTGTACTGCTCAATGTTAAGAATGTGGTTCTGGTTGGCCATTGCACCCAGAGTAATAATTTGAATCATTGATCCACTTGTACATGATGTCACCTATTACAGAATACAACTCTTTACAATCTACATTAATGACTTGGATGAAGGGATGGACTGGATTGTAGCCAAATTTGCTGATGATATACAGGTATGTAGGAAAGTAAGTTGTGAGGAGGATACAAAGAGTCTGCAAAGGGATATAGATAGGTTAAATGAATGGGTAAAAATGTGGCAGATGGAGCATAATGTAGGAAAATTTGAGGTTGTCCACTTCGGTAGAAGAATAGAAAAGCAGATTATTTAAATGGAAAGAAACCGCAGATTGCTGCAGTACAGAGGGTTGAGTGTCCTTACAGATGAATTACAAGAAATCAGCATGCAGATACAGCAAGTAATTCAGAAGGCAAATGGAATGTTGGTCTTAATTACAAGGGGATGGAGTATAAAAACAGGGAAGTCTTGCTACAATTGTACAGGGCATAGGTGAGATCGCACCTGGAATACTGTGTACAGCTTTGGTCTCCTTAACTTAAGGAAGGATACCCTTGCATTGGAAGCACTTCAGAGAAGGTTCACTGGGCTGATTCTTGGCATGAAGGGGTTGGACCTATACTCACTGGAGTTTAGAAGAGCCAGAAGTGATCTTATTGAAACATAAGATTCTGAGAGGGTTTGACAGGGTAGATGCTGAAAGGATGCTTTTTCTTGTGGGGGAAATCTAAAACTAGGGGGCACGGTTTAAAGATAAAGGGTCTCTCATTTAAGACAGAGATGAGGAGGAATTTCTTCTCTCAGAGTATTGTTAGTCTTTGGAATTCTCTTCCGGACAGCAGTGAGGTCATTGAATTATATTCAAGGCTGAGTTAGATAGATTTTTGACTGACAAAGAAGTCAAGGGTTATGGGGAACAGGCAAGAAAGCGCTGTTAAGGTCACAATCAGATGAGTCATGACCTTATTAAATGGCAGAGCAGGCGTGATGGGCCGAATGGCCTGCTCTTGCTCCTATTTATTATGATCCTAGTTCTGTGAAATAGGCTGTCTGAAACCAGGCAGGTTATTCTCTGCTCTTCATTTTTCTCCTTTCTGGACCGTGGGCCATGCACTGCACGGAGCTGAGTTATAGGGACAACTGCTCTCTGCTGCATGTTGTACAAGGGCAGTTTCAGTCTTCCATCTTGTTTTTCCTTCTTCCTTGTGGGTACTCAGATAAAAACAAAGTTTACTTTGGGTTTAATCAGTTTTTGTAAACCTGTGTGCTTAATCACACCTTTACTTAAGTTACGTTGAGTAAAGTCATTAAATTGGCTAGAATATAAAAGCAAATGTTTCATCACATCTTCTCCACTGGAGTTATACCAAGCAGCTTCATTCCATTGGCTAGTACAGAAGCAGTTCCCTTGAAAAGTAGAAATCTTGCCTAGAATAAAAGAGGAACAGAGGTGAAATATCTCTTGGGAGTGTTAATACTGGATCAGCAATTTTAGCAATAACATGCACTCCTTGGATTGAGGAGGGGAAAGGTACCCAGTTTACTGGAAGCATAATACTGTGGATGCTGGAAATCTGAAACAAAAGCAAAAAATGCTGGAAAAACAGTTCCAAAGAGAAGTGACACTGGACTCGAAACATTAACTCTGTTTCTCTCTCCACAGATGCTACCAGACCTGCTCAGTTTTTCGAGCATTTTCTGTTTTTTTTAATTGCCAATTTTATTAGTTCTTATGTTCAACTTTGCTTTTTTTTAAAAATGAAGGTACTGTCAATTGACTATACTTAAAAAAAGAAAACAGCTTTTATGATCTAAGGTGTGTAAAATTCTCAGGTGTCATGACAAAATCCATGCAATATTAACAAGGACTGTGACTCAAACCATAGCTTCTCAGTTAAGAGTCTGGTGAGATTGCCAAAGATGTCATAAACAAAAGGATAAAGGGGTGTTGACAGTGGTGATATTAGCTAAAGGATGAGCTAATGGTGACATTAAGGGTAGAAAGCAGGATGACAAGTGACAGATAGCCCTAGTGGGGGTGGGGTGGGGGGAGGGGATCGAAATAGGCTAAAAGGTAGAGATAAAACAATGAATGGAAATACATTTTAAAAATAATAATAGAAATAGGTGGGAAAAGAAAAAAAAATATAATAATTATTAGAAAAAAGGGGATCAAAAAGGGGTGAGGATGACAGGGCCCTCAACTGTGTCCAACGCATCTCCCACGCCTCTGCCCTCACACCTTCCTCTCCCTCCCAGAAACACGATAGGGTCCCCCTTGTCCTCACTTTTCACCTCACCAGCCTCCACATTCAAAGGATCATTCTCCGCCATTTCCGCCAACTCCAGCATGACGCCACCACCAAACACATCTTCCCTTCACCCCCCTGGCGGCATTCCACAGGGATCGTTCCCTCCGGGACACCCTGGTCCACTCCTCCATCACCCCCTACACCTCAACCCTCTCCCATGGCACCTTCCCATGCAACCGCAGAAGGTGCAACACCTGCCCCTTTACTTCCCCCTTCCTCACCGTTCAAAGGCCCAAAAACTCCTTTCAAGTGAAGCAGCACTTCACTTGCACTACCCTCAATTTTGTCTACTGCATTCGCTGCTCCCAATGTGGTCTCCTCTACATTGGAGAGACCAAACACAGACTGGGTGACCGCTTTGCTGAACACCTTCGGTCTGTCCACAAGCATGAACCAGGCCTTCCTGTCGCTTGCCATTTCAACACACCACCCTGCTCTCATGCCCGCATGTCCGTCCTTGGCCTGCTGCAATGTTCCAGTGAAGCTCAACGCAAACTGGAGGAACAGCACCTCATCTTCTGATTAGGCACTTTTACAGCCTTCCAGACTTAACACTGAGTTCAACAACTTCAGATCATGAACTCTCTCCTCCATCCTCACCCCTTTTTGATCCCCTTTTTTCTAATAATTATTATATATATATTTTTCTTTTCCCGCCTATTTGTATTATTATTTTTAAAATTTATTTCCACCCATTGTTTTATCTCCACCTTTTAGCCTATTTCGATCTCTTCCCCCCACCCCACCCCCACTAGGGCCATCTGTCACTTGCTCATCCTGTTTTCTACCCTTTATGTCACCATTAGCACATCCTTTAGCTAATATCACCACCGTCTACACCCCTCTGATCTTTTGTTTATGACATCTTTGGCAATCTCTCCTTTGCCTCCACCTATCACTGGCCCTCTATCCAGCTTCACCTGTCCAAACCCCCTTAAACAGCTTATATTTCACCACACTTCTATTTCTCTTTAGGTCTGATGAAGAGTCATACGGACTCAAAACGTTAACTCTGTCTTCCTCTCCATAGATGCTGTCAGACTTGCTGAGTTTTTCCAGCAAATTTTGTTTTTGTTTCAGATTTTCAGCGTCTGTAGTATTTTGCTTTTATCTCTGTGACACTAAAGCATATAGCCAGGAGCAAGACCAGGATTTAGCTTTGCTCTTTATTGCAAGAACTGAGCCTCACTGAGACCTTACTCTCTGCTGCTCACCTCGCTATATTGAAATATCTTTGAAATGTTTAACTCCTGCTGCCCATATGGGTAAATTCTAACTCTGTTAGGAGCCAGTTTCATGTTAATGGAGACGGTATTTAACCAAACTCTTTGCAGGTGTGAAAATGCTTTGTATGGTTAATGCTCACTGAGCAATTGCACTTACACTGGGCATGAATAAACTCTAATCAATATGGTACTGTCTTGACCTGTTGCAGTTGTGAAAAATAGAATTGGAGTGGGATAGCTAAGAGCTGGAACACAATTCTGGACGTTCAAATCCAGTTTAGTTATTGCACATATTCAGTGTCACCACACTACTTATACCAATATGGCTTCTTGCCATACTCCAATTTTCCAAAGGCTTTGCCATCTCCATACAATCTTACAGACTCAGACATTTACAGCACAGGGGAGGCCATTTGGCCCATTATATCTATGCTGGTCAACAAAGATATGACTACACTGATCCCATTTTCCAGCACTTGGCCCATAGCCCTGGAGGCTATAGCAACGCAAGTGAATATCTAAATTCTTCTTAAATGTTACAAGAGCTTCTGACTCAACCACCCTTTCAGACACTGAGTTCCAGACTCCAACCACCCTCTGGGTGAAAAATTTCTCCTCAACTCCCCCCTTAGCCTTCTACCTCTTACCTTAAATCTATGCCCCCTGGTTATTGACCCCTCTACTAATGGAAAAATTGCCTTCCTATCCACCCTATCTATGCTCCTCATAATCTTATACGCCTCTATCAGGTCCCTCTCAACTTTCGCTGCCCAAAGGAAAACAATCCCAGCCTATCCAATCTTTCCGCATAGCTCAGACCCTCCAGCCCAGGCAGCATCCTGGACATTCTCTTCTGCACCCTCTCCAATGCAATCACAGCCTTCCTATAATGTGGTGACCAGAACTGCACGCAGTACTCCAGCTGTGGCCTAACCAGCGTTTTATACAGTTCCAGCATAACCTCCCTGCACTTGCATTTTATGCCTCGGCTAATAAAAACAAACATCCCATATGCCTTCTTAACTACCTTATCTACCTGCCCTGTTATTCTCAGGGATCTGTGGATATGCACACCAAGGTCCCTCTGATCTTCAGTACTTTAAAGGTCCTACCCTTCATAGTGTAATCCATTACCTTGTTAGCCCTCCCCAAGTGCATTACCTCACATTATCTTGACCAAGACCACCTTCTAAGGATCACCTCATTTTAGGTCCACAAGTTACTGAACAACAACTTGCCAATCCCAGAGATGAAGTGTATCTGTTGCTTCTGTGTTAACTTTAATTAAAAGTTTTTTGTTAAAAAGACAATGTCTGGAGGATTAATCCATTAGGCAGCCTCAGGGCTCAAACCTGTGATCTGAAGCTGATAGAAGAAAAATGCTAATTGGATTTTTAAAACTTTTTTATATATAAACACTATGCAATAATATCTTATAACAGCTGAATAGATATGATGCATAATACATACTAACCGTTGCTACTTTAGGTAAGCTGCCCTTAACGTGCAGAGTCCTATGAGCTATAGAAGCAAGACGGCTGTGAAAAAGAAATTGAAAAAAAATTCAGCACATTTATAGTTTAAAAAAGGTATTGGGAAGCAAAGGCATTGCATTTTTTTTAACATTCAGTGGGGCCCCTACATGACTTCCCTGGGCTACCAAGCAGAAAATGAAGTGGGTCAGGCAGGATGCCTACTCTAGGTTGCTATTTGGTCAAGTGGACCGGAAACTGCTCAGGTATAAATATTGGGTAAGGGCAGGATCAGATTCAGTTGTGATCCTGTCCAGTCAGAAAGCCTCACTTGTACTCTTAGATGAAGATTGGAGGGCTACCACTGTGCACTGAACCATATCTCAATTCAAGTCTTCTCAGAATAGAGGAAGTGTGGAGAAAACTAAGAAATATATTGACAATTGCTGAAAATATATTTAATAACAACTTCAGGTAACTAAGGGTTTTGTATTTTTTTAAAATTAAAATTGGCAAATCCTCAAAAGCACTTCGGCAATAATCAGTTTGAATTTCATAATCAAGATGTCAAAGGCAACTGAGGGATGAACTCATCCTTGGAACAACAATACCAGGGAGGTCTTTCCAGCATCACTCACACCCTGAAAACTAAAGCAACCAGGTTGATTCAGTCTCCACCTGTGTCTGGTGGAGATTCCATGAACTACTCTGATGGCTTTGTGCAATGAATTGACCTGCACATTGAAGGGTTATCACAAGAATAGCAACAGTTCTGATTGTGCAATTGACTATTTTTTATAGTCAGGAATAAATGTGACATTTTGCTACTGACCATTAATTGTTGGGTGGCCAGTTTATGTTGGTCAAGATATCGTGAAACCGAATGATAGCCCAATGCTACTCCAAAATACTAAATCTGATTTTATTCATCCCGAAAGTCAGGAGTTTGCAGCTGTTCAAGGTGTTTGCAGAGAACACATATTCCACAGCGATGAAGCTTCAGGCATTGAATTCTGTCACCTACAAACATTATTGAGGCAGCAAGAGTCTTTACCTCAACATTATCAGGTAGTTAACAAGATGTTTAGGTTGGAGGTCCTCTGAAACCTGGTACAGAACTTCATCGTACCTTAAAAACAAAAAAAGGACACAAATATCTGAAACTCCTCACCATGACACGACGTGCACTCCTTCAAAATGAAATTTCTAGAAGTACTTCTTACAGAATCAAAATGAGCAAAATGATTGCTGTGTAAATTTAATGCACAAAATATTTCCACCTTCTTTACTTGCTCAAGGGATGCGGGTGCCGCTGGCAAGACAAGTATTTATTGCCCTTGGGAAGGTGATGGAGAGTCACCTTCTTGGATTGCTATAGTTTTGTGTGGTGCAGTTACACCAACAGTGCTGTTAGAGCGGGTGTTCCAGGATTTTGATCCAGTAGAGTATGCAACAGGTCAGGGGTGGAATTTAGAAGAGAAAGAACAAGAACATTCGCTAACAAAAGGAACCCACTACTCACAGCTATTAAATCCAGAATTATAGTTTTGGAATCCCTTCCCAAAAAATATAGCTGCATCTGTTATCAACTTTGTACCTGAGGAGATGCTGTAGTAAAGTAATTGCCTGAGGATCTTGTAAATAAGCTGGGTTGAACTGCACCTGGACATCATTTTGACATGTTCTCTGTAAACTAAATTTTAAGAAAAATTACAGTTGTAAATACATGAAGGAGAACAAGCAATATTGGACACTTCAGCCCTGCAGCCAGCATCAATAGTAGCATTGCTAAGTTAATTTTATCCAGATTTACAAGAACTTGTTAACCATTAGATGGTGCATTTTATTCCCAATTTGCTGGTCATTCAATAGGAATCTCTCGGCCATAACTTCCAAGCTCCAGGGTGTTCTTTTGGGGAGGGGGTGGGGTGAGTACCCCAAAGATGCACTGGGGAATCACCGCCAAACCCCAGAAGTATCACAGCTGAGGTTTGCACGGTAATTGCCCAGAGGTGCAAATTTTCCCTGGGCAATTGCCCTGCACTGGGGGCCATCCGGAAATGTGATTTAAATCGCAAACTTCAGTTGGTTCCAACTGTGTTACATCAATGGTTATCCAGAAAAAGTTAGAAGAATTAAAGCCTCTTCTAACTTCTGGGTGACTATTGTACAGACCCACACTGACACCCACCATGGGACTAGACCCTACACGCCAAGCCCCCCAGGGTGCTTTCACCACAGGACTCTTCCCTCCCTCCCCCCCATATCCCACCCCACTCCACGGGACTCTTCCCTCCTCCCCACCCACCCCCCAGGACTCTTCCCTCCTACCTCCTCACCCCACCCCACGGGACTCTTCCCTCACTCCACCAGACTCTTCCCTCCACTACCTCCCACCCATCGGGACTCTTCCCACATAATTCTTTCCAAAGCCTCTCCTCCATCCTGGAACTACTGGAGCTCAGGGTTTGAAGGGAGGCCAAAACTTGCATGGTGTGTGGTGGAGCGGGGGTAGGGAAGTTCTCCTGCTCCTCATGGCCCAAGAAGTGCTGAAAGAGCCAATTAACTTTGGGGAGTTGGTAGCTCCTGCTTGAGCTCATTGGCCAGGAGTCCGACAGCTAAAGGTCTCTCCCTCACTTTCTGTTACATTCAAGTTGAGCACTGATGAGGTCATCAGGTTATGACTATGGTTCAATCATTAGGCCACTGCCTGCATCTCCTGTGCCCTGAATTATGCAATTGAGCATCTAAATGGACAGGAATGGGTTCAGGCTGTCCAATCCTGATACTTGATTCCCACCCTCTCCCCAAATTACCCTTTTCCGTCCTTTGCTGGTACGTTGGGACAGTCAAAGCCTGACTGTCTAACATTCACAAATGCACATGCTCATAGTAGAAAAAAAGCTGGTAAAAGTGGAGGCACGCAACCAGTGTAAAAAATTTTAGTGACTAACCTGTCTCCCGAGAGTGGACTGGTCGCCCACCTCCTAACCCATCTCTGTTAAAACCACAAGTGGTTGTTTTCCATACTTAATTAGTCAGGAATAAGAATGACTATTCAAAAGCAAAACCAGTAGGAACTCTTTGGAGATAACACAGCTGTATTCAATAAAACATCCCTCATTTCCTCCAAAAACAAGGGACCTGGGGTATTCAATGTTGCCACTCTACAGGTGCCATGTCCAGAATAATAGATGCAGGCAGCATCAAACAGTGGTCATTTTGGGGGTGCTATAAGACATAGTACTGTGCATTTTTTCCCCCCTTAACTACATTTATAGTTGAGGGTTCAGTTTACACAGAATCCTACAGACAACAACTTGAACCTAAATAATGTCATTAAGGCAGTAAAATGTCCCAAGGCGTTTACAGGAGCATTATCAAACAGAATTAAACACCGAGCCACATAAGGCAATATTAGGAGAGGTGACCAAAAGCTGGTCAATGAGGTAGGTGTTAAGGAGCATCTTAAAGGAATAAAAGGAGAGGTAGAGAGGCAGGGGGGTTTAGGGAGGAAATTCCAGAGCATGGGGCCTAGGCAACTGCCAGCGATGGAGCAATTAACATTGGGGACGCGCAAAGGCAAGAAATTGAAGGAATGCTGATACAGAGCAGAAGGAAGCGATTCAGCTCATCGCGCACGTGCCAGCTCTTTGAAAGAGCTATCCATTTAGTCTCATTCTCCCGCAATTTTTGCTCCTTTGAACACTTTGCATGAAAAATTGTTTAATATTGGTCCAATAACTGCTAAAGATTTTATGACTCTTTAGCATTCAGGCCTTACCTACACAGCCTTGCATGAGTGTATTGTAGGAACACTCCGGTATCTCCCTGGCTCTGTAAGACACGATCCCAGTCGAAGTCATAATCAGACAAAAGGGGACCTTTGAAGTCCTATAAATTACATTAAAAAATTAGTTACTTTTCTGCAAGAAAGAAGCCTAACTTACAACTTGAAAGAAACTCAGGAAAAGTTGACTTTGAGAAAGAATTGAAAATTGTGCGATTAATATTGTATTGCACAAACAAATTCAGTTACATCCAACATGGCTGTAAACTTAAATCAATTAGATGGTTTTTACATTCGTATACAATCTGTCTTCTGCTGGCTCCAAAATAGACAATGCACTATTTGCAGGCCCAACAGTCACAATGACTAAGGGTACATGAGCGAAGAATTTTGTTGTTCAATTTTTATGCAAAACCAACATAGAAAAATCTATATTGAGCTTATAAGCACATGTGCATCATGACAGCACAACCAGTGTATTGCAGCAACCAGATATAGTAATAGAGGAGCAGGTGGTGAATTCACAACCATTATGCCTTAATGTTGCTAAGTTTCTGCTCTCCATTGGGAAGTGTTAAGTGGAGACTAGATGGTTCCTTGCATGGAGGCAGTAATTCCAACGCCCTTCTAAGGTGCACACTCACTAAGTCTGGATATGCTGGATCCTGGCATATGTTGCCCATATTCTTGGAGAGCCTTATAAAAAAAGGTCCAAAACCCTTGTCTGCCTGTTTCAAGGTCACCTACATCATCAGGTGCAGTTGGAGAGTAGGCTCTCAGACTGGGAATTTGACGTCTGGTGTTTAAACGTGCGCCAAGATGCCAAAGATGCACACTAATTTGAGAGTCCAGTTCTGGACCCTTTTCTTCTTTCCTTTTATTTGGGACCCAAAAGCCATAAAATCATCTTCCTAGAGGGGCAAGCTGGCAATCCCCACCTTGGACAACTGCATTAGGTCACTATTTCGGTTTGTGGGGGCAGGCAAATGCTCGATATATGCCTGCTGAGGAAGTTTTCTTTTATTCTTTCATAGGTGTGGACATCTTTGGTAGGGCCAGCTTTTGTTGCCCATCCCCAGTTGCCCTTAGGAAGGTGGGGGTGAGCCACCTTCTTAAACTGCAGCAGTCCATCTGGCATCTCAGGTGGCTTGCTAGACCATTTCAGAGGACAGTTAAGAGTCATATTGCTGTGAGTCTGAAGTTGCATGTAGGTCAGATCAGACAAGGTTGGCAGATTTCCTTCCCTAAAAGGTCATTAGTGAACGAGATAGGTTTTTCCGACAGTTGATGGTAGTTTCATTACTAAGACTTGCTTTCAATTCCAGATTCATTAACTGAATTTAAATTTCACTAGTTGCCGTGGTAGGATTTGAACCCATGTCTTCTGAGCATTAGTCTGGGCCTCTGGATTACTAGTCCAGTGACATTACTACTTATGCCACCGTCTCCACTAAAAGTGAAAATCAAGAAACCTCTTCCTGACCCTGCAGACTCTTGGAGTCAGCAGCAGTTTCCTAGCAGATGATATCCTGATATAAGTGCAGGGATTGTCAGCCTGCAAGTTTTCAGGGTTATATTTAGGGGACAAAACTTGTGCAACTTACTGAGTAGCTGAGTTAAAATTAGTATTGGCAGAGATTTGGGACAGAATGTGTAATTTTGTTACCTTTTGCAGTGTATGCCTCACACGAGTGCCTAGGGAAATTCCATTAGCAATGCCCCTGGATCATCAAGCAAATGCTAGTACCCTTCTTGGAAGCCAGTTCGAGAAGCCTTCAGGCAAATTCCAGCAAAATTAACTTCAATGGACAGCACTTGGTGTTCAGATGGCTGAAAACTCTCTCCCACCAGGTCCTGTTTTCTCATCTTTCAAATGGCCAACCTCCCAGGGGGGGACAATGCTTTCAGGACATTCAAACTCTCCTTCAAGCATTGATAACTGGGAAGAGCTTGCTACCAATCATTCAGGCTGGCAACAACTTGTCCATCAAACTGCATCACACTGAGTCACAATGTCTTAGGGATGAGGCAGAGCGGCAGCAGAGAAAAAAGAGAAGCAAATCCTGCATCTTCCCGCTACCTCATGTGATGCCCTACCATTTTCCCAAAGATCTGCGGGTTGAGAATCGGCCACTTCATTTACATGAAGATCCACAGCAGGAACTTGCAATCCTGAGTAGACGTCATCCTCAAATCGAGGGTGTGACAAACCCATGTAACCCAGGCACATTATTTTCCAAAGCGACGTTTCACCCTGTAATTTTGTAGTTTGACCTTGTCTCAAAAATCACATCCCCAATATTTACAAACCTTAAAAAAGGATGGTGATAAACTAGAATCATCTAATCTCTCATAATGACACTGGGCCATTTTCATGGCAATCATTACCTGAATAATAAGTGCAGCCACACCCACTTTTTCAGCTGTATCTTCAGGGTCCTCCAGATCTTTTGTTGCTTTGCATGAATAAAAATAAACAATTACACACAAACCATCTGTAATCACTTCTTGCAATGAGTTTATCCTCATCTTGGAAACAAAAAGAAAACTTGTGTTTTGAACCTTCAGATTTTTAGCATTCTGCATCCAAGTTCTGGAATTTTCTTCAGCAGTTTGTCCATGAGTGCTCATTTTTAATTTTGAAACTAGTTGTGTCAATGGCAACAACTGCATTTAACTTTTGGACTTGTGTTACGTCACCGCTAACTATGTTAAAACATTTAATTGTCCCATTGCACATAATGTACAATAGGTGCTTATAACCAGGTACTCTGATTAGAATGGTCCTGTAAATATCTCATAACACTAGATTTTTGAATGCGTCTCTGATATACAAGAGTATTATTTTTAAAATCTAAGTGGAAGGTTATATATTTTTTGGCCTCATCCATGTGCATGGAACAAAGTGATCAAGAAATTTCCTGAGCATAATTCATAAAATCATCAGGTGTATCCCTGATGATTAAGGTGGTAAACCAGTAGCTCCCAGGATCAATTCCTGGAGCTAACTGTATTAATTCAGTCAGTATAATTCTAGTATTACCCGGCCTCAAACTTTGGGTAAGACAGTCCTTTTAGAAATAGTCAGATGGTAATGCTCAAATATTAGGAGTGGAGTACTCACTCCTTGAGGCAGCCATGTTTTGCAACATTCTGAGCCGGGCTTCATTTAGAACATCTTCGAGAAAGACGACATCTCCTTTTCGGGTCTTCATCCCCTTAACTAACCCAAAGGGAACATGCTGACAGCTGCAAAAATGACAAATAAAAATGGTGCACAAGGTTAAAAAAAATGACAATTTTGAGTTCCTCAAGCCTAAAAATTGCAAGGGAAGCTTAAACATTTCAGGAACAAGAAGCACATTTAAGAGCCACACTGATTCTTACTAACTTCTCACTGTTTAATGCTGTTGGGTAAATACAGCTAACTTAAGAAAAAATCTTTGGTATGTAAATTTGTTTTAAAAAAAAAACAATGATGAAATGAAACAACGTTTAAGGTTTTATTTCTTTATATTTGACTGACAATGAAAATTCTTCAGCTTTTACAATTTATGTCACAAGATGCTGAAATAATTTTTTCAAACACTTAGTGGTGATCTATGAGATTTTCTTTGCTTCATTTATTGATTTTTTCCCCTCTTCTCCAAGATACTCTGTGTGATCAGCTGCCTGGGGCGTGTGTGTCTTTAATTGGAAGCTAGACAAGTATTTGAAGGTGAAGAGAATTGAGGGTTACAATGCTAGGTTTAGATGAGAAGATGGGAGGAGGCTCAAGTGGAGCATAAGCACTGGTGGAACTGGTTGGGCTGAATGGCCTGTTTCTCTGTCGTATGTCTCATGCAATCCTACATACCATTACCGTCTCCTCCACTTCTACATGGAAATTTTCCTTTGGGTCCTTAATAGGCCCAACCTTTCCCCTAGCAAAACGCTTACAATATGTTTAGAAAATGTTTTAGGGTTCAATTTAATGTTGCCGCTACTTTTTCCCCCAAAACTTGTAATCCCACTTTGCCTTCCTTATTAACTTTTACAATTCCTTCCTGTACTTGATATACTCTCCCCGGTTATTAACTGAACCTTGCTCCTGACATCGATCATAAGTCTCCTTCATCTTGTTTTATTTTAACTTTTATTTCCATTGGCATCCAAGACACATGAGCTTGTAAGCGGAATATGCCTAGTTTGCACTTGAAATATCTTTCTTGAATGCCCTTGATTGCTCCGTTATTACTTCACCCTGCAATTACCTTTTCCAATCTACCTGTGCTAGGTCCCTTCTCAAAGTCACTGAAATTAGCTCTTCCCCAGTTGAGAATTTTCATCTTCAATACTTACTCGTCTCTTCCCTGACTACTTTAAAACTGAATGATGTTGTGGTCACTGTTAGTGAGATGATCTTCTACTTGTCCTACTGAATTTCACAGAAACAGATCCAAACACTGCTTTTTCCCTTATTGGACCAGAGACACGTTGATTAAGAAAGTTCTCCTGTGCACATTGCAGAAATTCCTCTCCTTCCCTAGCCTCAGCATTATCTATATCAGGGTAACTGAAGTCTCCTATTACTACAGGTCGAATATCCATTATCTCTAAATCTGAAAACCGAACACGTCCAAAACCCAAACCTTTTTGAACCTCATCAACCTTTAGCACAGGAAGTCTGTGGCCAGAGCTGAAATGAACCTCACCGACCTTTAGCGTGGGAAGTATAGTTGTTTCTCTGCACTGTTTACCTGGCAAACCCTTTCCTGCAAGCAGGATCGCAGATTGCACGACAGGTGGAAATTTACAGATACCCTGTATTTATTATTCAGTGGTACATCTTACTTTCCTAGCCATTTTATTTACTGTAGACTATAGCTAGCCCAGGCTTCAGCCATTGTAAGTGGGCCTAGGCTTATACGTGGTATCCGAAAACCAAAATTATCTGAAATGCAAAACGCTATCGGCCCAGAGGGTTTCGGAGAAAGGGTACATGACCTGTAGTCTATTTTTGTTACATACCTTTGAAATTTGCTTACAAATGTTCTTATCTATCTCCTGCTCGCTGTTTGGAGTTCTATACAAAAAAATAACTCCCAACAATGTAACAGCTTCCCTTCTGTTCCTCAACCCATGTCAAATAAATTCAGTCCTACAATGATCTAGCAAATTGTTTATACTTAGAACTGTAACATTATGCTTAATGATTACTGCCATGCTCCCTCCTCTTTTTCCTTCTCCATCATTCCTGAATACTTGGTAACCAAGAATATTAAGAAAAAAGCAAAATACTGCGGATGCTTGAAATCTGAAACAAAAACAAAAATAGCTGCAAAAACTCAGCAGGTCTGACAGCATCTGCGGAGAGGAACACAGTTAACGATTCGAGTCCGTATGACCCTTCATTGGAACAGAAGAATATTAAGAACCCATTCCTGACCTCGTTTGAGCCATGTCTCTGATAACGCAACCACGTTACAATCGACGTTCGCTCTAAGCTGCAGCATACACAGCCACGTAGCAATCCAAAACTTACAGGAAATACCGTGCGTGTGTGTGTGTGGTGGGGGTGAGGCAAAAAAACAAATCAAAAAAGGTACCAGGCACAAAAGAACAGGCTGTACACAACAAAAAATATGGTCACAAGCCCATGAAGCAACTTGCGGCCTGCAGCTCGCCAATTTTATTAAACTACTGACACTGATGTACATAAAAGCCTCCTTCATCACTTTTGCTTTTGACAACCTGGTCCCGGCAATTTTTGGGCTATTCTAATTTTTACCGCTGTTTATAGCTCTGTCATTTGATCTCATTTTTAATCCTCTCTGCTATCCTTTGGTTCTCCATCTTCTGCCAGATTAGTTTAAACCCCGCCATCCCCAAGCGTTCTAGTTACCTCCAGTGAGAACATTAATCCTGGACGCAACCTTGTACAGGTTGATCCTTCCCCCCCACCAAACCAGTCTGAACAATTTAAAAAAAAAATTTATTCATTGGATGTGGGCTAGGCCACATTGCCTTATTGCCCATCCCTAATTGCCCTTGTTCAGAAGGGCATTTAAGAGTCAACATGTAGACCAGACCAGGTAAGGGCAGCAGATTTCCTTCCCTAAAGGGCATTAGTGAACCAGAAGGGTTTTTACAACAATCGACAATGGTTTCATGGTCATCATTAGACTTTTAATTCCAGATTTTTATTGAATTCAAATTCCAACATCTGTCGTGGGGATTTGAACCTGGGTCCCTAGAGCATTACCCTGGGTCTCTGGATTACTAGCCCAGCAACAATACCACTACACCATCGCCTCCCCTTATATCTGAACCTTCCGTCCTACACTGCTTCTCCAACTGTGCAATTAGCTGCACGCTCAGGTACTTTCTATGCCCACTAGCATATGACACTGGGAGTGATTCTAAAAATTTTGATGACCTTTTTTAATATTCTTTAATTGTTTAATTAGACATTTGAAAATCGTATCCAAGCAAATTAACAATTTGCCTCAAAGGCAAAACTGCTGTACAAAGCCAATTACGAGAAAATTTGCAAGAGAATTCAATAATGAACCCTCCATTGCTCACTATAAAAGATGAGCTGCTGGGGAAAATACCCTAAGGAAGTGTCTTGAAATAAATCCTCAAAAATGCAGTCAGTAGTCAGATGAAATGCCAGGAAAACAAGTATCAAAATGCAAATTTTTTTTTTTAATTCATTCACGGGATGTGGGCTTCGCTGGCTGGGCCAGCATTTATTGCCGATACCTAGCTGCCCTTGAGAAGGTGGTGGTGAGCTGCCTTCTTGAACCGCTGTAGTCCATGTGATGTAGGTACACCCTCAGTGCTGTTAGGGAGTTTCAGGATTTTGACCCAGCGACAATAAAGAAGCAATGGTATTGTTCAAAGCCAGGATGGTGTGAAAGGATGGGGGACAATGGGTCACCTTCAAAGTAAAGGTGTTGCAGGCACTGCCAAGATATATTCCCTTGAAGGGGAGAGATAGGACAAATAAATCCAGAGCGCCCTGGATGATAAGAGAGATAGAGGTGAAAATGAAAAGGAAGAAGTGCACGTACGACAGATGTCACATAGAAAATACAATGGAGAATCCGGCTGAATATAGCAGGACCAGAGGGGAAGTGAAGAGACTAATAAGAAAAGCAAGGAGAGAGCATGAAAAGAGGCTGGCAGTGAACATAAATGGGAATCCCAAGGTCTTCTATAAGGATGTAAATAATAAAAGGGTGGTAAAAGAATGAGTAGGGCCAATTAGGGTCAAACAAAGGGGACTTGCATGTGGAGGCAGGAGAAAGAGCAGAGGTATTGAATGACTATTCTGCATCTGTCTTTACAGAGGAAGACGACGCCACCCAGGTCGAGGTGAAAAAGGAGGTAACTAGGACACTAGAAGAATTTACAATTGAGAAGAACGAGGTGTTCGAAAAGCTGTCTTTACTTAAAGTAGATAAGGTACCAGGACTGGCTGAGATGTATCCAAGGGTACTAAAGGAAGTGAGAGTGGAAATTGCAGAGGCACTAGAGATAATCTTCCAGTCTTCCTTAGACACAGGGGCAGTGCCAGAGGGCTGGAGAGCTACGAATGTTACACCCTTGTTCAAAAGGGGGTGCAAGGGTAAAGCTGGCAACTACAAGCCAGTCAGTTTGACCTCAGTGGCAGTAAACTATAGTTCGGGATAAAATCAAGTCACTTAGACAAGTGCAGGATAATTAAAGAATGCCATCATAGATTCATTAAGGGAAAATCATGTTTAACGAACTTGGGAGTTTTTTTTTGAGGAGGTAATGGAGAAGGTTGTTAAGGGAAATGCTGTTGATATGGTGTAAATGGATTTTCAAAAGGCATTTGATACAGTGCAACACAACAGACTGTGAGCAAAATTCTAGGTCATGGAATAAAAGGGAAAGTAGGCACTTGGATAAGAAATTGGCTGAGTGACAGGAAAGAGAGGGTAGTAATAAATGGAACCAGTGTAGACTCGATGAACCAATGGTTCCTTCTCCAATGTAAAGATTCTGTGATTGTGTGTGGGGCTTGGAGGGGAACTTGCAGGTGGTGGTGCTCCCATCTGCCTGGACCTTTGCCTTCTAGGTGGTGGAGGTTGCTTCAGTGCATCTTGTAGATGCTACATGTTGCTGCCATTGTACATCAGTGGTGGAGGTAGTAAGCATATGCCGATCAAGTGGACTGCTTTGTCCTGGATGGTGTTGAGCTTCTCTTTTTTCAATTGTTCGTGGGATGCGGGCGTCGCTGGCTAGACCAGCATTTATTGCCTTTGTTCAGAAGGGCATTTAAGAGTCAACATGTAGGCCAGACCAGGTAAGGACAGCAGATTTCCTTCCCTAAAGGACATTAGTGAACCATCTGGGTTTTTACAACAATCGACAATGGTTTCATGTCATCAGACTTTTAATTCCAGGTTTTTGTAGAATTCCATCTGCCATGGTGGGATTTGAACCCAGGTCTCCAGAGAGTTACCCTAGGTCGCTGGATTACTAGGCCAGTGACAATACCATTACGCCATTACCTCCCCATCGCCTCTCCCTGCACGGTAAAGATTCTGTGATTCTATGGGGAACTTGCAGGTGGTGGTGTGGAAGCCATTCGGCCTTAAGTGTTATTGGAGCTGCATTCATCCCGGCAAGTGCAGAGTATTCCATCACACTCCTGACTTGTGCCTTGTAGATGGTGGACAGGCTTTGGGGAATCAGGATGACTTGTATGGGCCAGCAAGTGTATACATTTCATAGTTAAAAATGCACATGACGGTCATTGCTGCCTAACAGGGGATCAGTAGTAAATCAAAATTTGAGAATATACTTTGAACATACGAGGGGAGAGAGTGATGTAGTGGTGAATCCGTTGGACTAGTAATCCAGAGGCTCAGGCTAATGCTCTGGGGGCATGGGTTCAAATCCCACCACAGCAGCTGGTGGAATTTAAATTAAATTGAATTAATAAACCTGGAATTAAAATGCTAATCTCAGTAATGGTGACCATGAAACTATCATTGATTGTTGTAAAAACCCATCTCATTCACTAATGCCCTTTAGAGAAGGAAATCTACTGTCCTTGCTTGGCCTGGCCTACATGTGACTCCAGACACACAGCAAATGTGGTTGACTCTTAACTGCCCTCTGAAATGGCCTAGCAATCCACTCAGTTCAAGGGCAATTAGGGATGGACAACAAATGCTGTCCTTGCCAGCAACGTCCATATCCCATGAAAGAATTTTTTTAAAAGCCATACGAATTAGGAGCGGGTAAAACCACTTGGCCCCTCAAGCCTGTTCCACCATTTAATAAGATTATGACTGATCTGATTGTAACTTCAACTCCACATTCCTATCTACCCCCTATAACCTTTCACCCCCTTGCTTATCAAGAATCTATCTACCTCTGCCTTAAAGACATTCAAAGGCTCTGCTTCCACCACCTTTTGAGGAAGAGTTCCAAAGACTCATGACCCTCAAAAAGAAGTTCTCCTCATCTCTGTCTTAAATGTATTTTTAAACAGTGACCCCCAGTTCTAGATTCTCCCACAGGAGGAAACATCCTCTCCACATCCACCCTAATGTACCCAGAGATATATTTTTTAATGGGCCTGAGTTAGTGATTGCCCCATATATCTGTAGTTTATGATGTCAGGTCATGTCGTATGAGGCCGAGTAAATCTTCATTGTCAGCCAAATTACAGATCCTTAATGGAATAGCGGATATGTCATTTTATCCATTTAGGTGCCAACAGCAGCTCACACTCCAACTGCTTGGAAGATATGAATGGTTAAAAACTGCTTTTGAGCTCTCCGGACAAGGTCTCTCTCTCTCTCTGCATGGCAGATGGAATGCCTTTAGTAACCTTGGAAACAGCACATCTGAGGCATGACAGTGAGCAGAGACTACATGGTGCTTACGACTACATTTTGGTTAATCGAAGTTTAATGCATTCTGAAAGAAGAAATAACCTTGAAAAAAAGCTGACAATTTAATCTTAAAACAGTTATAAGAAGTATACTCTGCTTTTCCTCCTCTCCCTCTGCCCGAGAAATTCCAGTGAGCGGGGTTGGTGAGTGCAGAAGGTGCTTCTTTTGCTTCCTCCATTAGGTGAAGCTGCCAGTTTGGCAGCAGATCTTCAGGTTCTCCAGGGCTTCCCTGGGGCATCCTGCCAGATGTGCATGTGATAGCAGACCTGGGCCTTCCTGGCCCTGAGCGCAAGTGTAGATAGGTGCTGTTGTGAAGCTGAAGCGTGGCCTAAAGCTTCAAAAAGCAAGTGGAAATTTACCCCAGAGGGATCAACTGGCAGGCCCACAGGGGCCACCCACCCTCCAGTCTACTATGTCAAAAGCTTCACACAAAGGGTTCAGCCATAGGAAGCATAAGCTCTGACCTTAATAGAAAGTGCAAAAAAAAACTACGCAGGTAATCGGGAAGCAGCCCAAATTGTAATATTGCCTCAAGTTGTAGGAGGTATTGTATTGACGATATTAGCTTTAGTTACAAAATGACCCACTATGTCCCACAACACACAAAAACACAGGTGGGCCTTGGGGGGGGGGGGGGGGGGGGGGCAGTTGGGGAGGGGGGTTGGTTGGGGGAGAAAAACAGATTTAAGAAATAAAATAAAATAAATAATAAAAATAAAACAAATAATTGGATTTAGTAAAAAGAGTAGAGATAGAGGAGAGAGTTCATGGTCTGAAGTTGTTGAATTCAATATTAAGTGTAAAATGCCTAATTGGAAGATGAGGTGCTATTCATCCAGTTTGCGTTGGGCCTCACTGGAACACTGTAGCCAGCCAAGGACAGAAGTGGGCATGCGAGCAGAATGGTGTGTTGAAATAGCAAGCGACAGGTAGGCTTGGGTCACGCTTGCAGACTGAGCAAAGGTGTTTCGCAAAGCGATGACCCAGTCCGAAGAAGAGTCATATAGACTTGAAACGTTGTTTCTCTCTGCACAGATGCTGCCAGACCTGCTATGTTTTTCAGCATTTTAAAAAAAATTTCTTTAGGACAGAGATGAGGAGAAATTTTTTCTCAGAGGGCTGAGTGTCTTTGGAACTTTCTTCTTCAAAAAGCGGTGGAAACAGAGTCTTTGAATATTCTTAAGGAAGAGCTGGATAGATTCTTGATTAACAAGGGGGTGAAAGGTCATGGGGGGGGGTAGGCAGGAATGTGGGGCTGAGGTTACAATCAGATCAATCTTATCTAATGGCAGAGCAGGCTTGAGCGGCCGAATGGCCGACTCCTGCTCCGAATTCGTATGTTTGTATATACATATGTTCTTAGTTTACGGGTCTGCTTAGGGCAACTTGTGATAAGGAACCCATCTGAAATCATTCTACCAGTGTCCTGGATTGATGACCTTTTATTACAGATTTACTTTATAATTCAGAAATAATGTCGATAGCATATGATCTCACATGCTATTCAAATTTATGACTGGTTTGTTAAAACATCACACAATTTGATGTAATTAAGGGCAGTGTAAAGCACAGGCAAACGTGAGACGGATCGTGCATTTATCCACATTGTGGGTTTCCATTATTGGTTGCAGAGGTAGAAAGTCAGAGGTCAGGCTTTTACCCACTCAGAAGTTATTATGCCCTGGATCATTGGAAGACTATGACAGAGCAGGACTGACAAAAGGTCTGGAGTAGGTGACCCTACCCACCTTCTGCTCAGGGATTAGTGACAGGCCTGCAGAGACCAAGTGAGGCAAAGAAAACAAACAGTAGACAGGGAATACTAATTGGGTCTGAGGAGACAAAAAGAGAGATAATGGTGGATGAACAAAGGCAAAATCTCACTAAGAACTGGCTGCCATTATGACCTCGAGATAAAGTTCTCTCACCAGTAGTTGAAGTTTCCAAGTACTTAAATTTATTTATCCTACAAACTTGTCAATCTCCTATGGATAGTGGAGATTAATTCTTTTGAAAAGTTTATTTATTTTAATAAATCTCTTTTTACTTTTCCTCTTCTCTAATTATCTTTTTAGCTTAATTTTTTAAGACTCTATATTCCTCTCTTTTTTCTGTATGTCTGACATACTTTGGTTCTGTTATCTGAGTTTTCCTCTTTCCTTATCCACCCCTACTACCATCTTCTGATAGGCCTCTCTCTTTCTCTACCCCTCTCAAGTTTCTATAGTTTTCTCTGCATTTCTTGCTCTCTAACCACCACTCTATCATCCCCAAAGCCCTTAGAGGAAAGGCTTAGCTGATCAGAGCACCAAATCTGGCTTGGAGAACTTCAAAATTTAAGAACATAAAGAAACAGGAGCAGGAGTAGACCACACAGCCCATTGGGCCTGCTCCGCCATTCAATATGATCATGGGCTTCAATTCCATTTTCCTGCCCGTCCCCCATTCCCTTAATTCCCAGAGAGACCAAAAATCTGTCCATCCCAGCCTTAAATGCATTCAACAATGGAACATCCACAACTCTCCGGGGTAGAGAATTCCAAAGATTCACAACCCTTTGAGTGAAGAAAATTCTCATCTCAGTCCTTTTTATCTAATCAAGAGAGGAGGGAATCAGCATTTGAATTGGCTCAGGCAGAGGGTCCTCATTGCAATGGGACGGGGTAATTAAAAGTGCCTTCTTTACTTGTGACCTACCGTTCAGTCCAGTTGTAGCCCATGAGTTTCAGTATTTCAAACAGTTGCTGAAAATGAGTACACTGTTGTTTATCTGTCTGTAGAAAGATACAGCTATTAATATAGAAATTGCACCAATATTAAAAGCTGAAAGCCTCAATCATGTTCCTTTACCAATCTAATTCCAAGATATATCCCAAAATAATCAAATTGAATAGAACAAGTTGCTTTTTTAAAATTGCTGAACCGTCAATGCTCCAACAGGGCACCGTCCTGACCTTGATCATTGCAACATATGATCAAAGTCCCCTGGCAGACACTATGAGAAACAACTTTATAACTACTCCTAAATAGGTGGCAGCATTTCAGTAAATGCTGAACGTCTGCACATTTCCAGGGAGTAACAATCCATTGAAATTAAAAAGCTAGCTAATGTATAGTGGCACAGAATGGTAGCATCTGCGCTACTCCACACGGTGAGTTTTCAATCTCAGAAGTGGCTCCATGAAGTCTTGCAATAGAAGCGAGATGTTAGAGGTTGTCTATTCCTGGGTACATGAAACGTTTAATGGCGTGATAAGTAATAATTACCACCAAATAACCTCTCTAGCACTGCAAATTAACTTTTACAAACGTAGGGTCTCAGCTTCAGATTTTAATTATGGTTGGAAATTTAAAACAAAATTTATTTTACCTTTCCTTTGTCTCTCATCTCTCTCTCCAACTCCCATCTTTCTTTCCCGCTCTTTATTTTGCTTTCTGTAAATGATTTTACATTGAATTAAATATTCTAACTTACACTTCTTGGTCTAGACTTTGCATGCTTCAATCTGACTGGTTGAAGAGATAAGCTGTTGCTAGCCCTGTTCCTAGCACACAGGTCCCAGATGCCTAGTGGTCGTGCCACACTGGAATTAGTTTCTAATTACCACAAATTGTAGTGCAAAAGCCTGCTAAAATTCTGTGGGCAGGGGTGTGCATAGTGAACAGTGAGCAATATTCATTTGCTGCTGTCCACAAAACCCAAGCTGATAATTCATTGCTAGTTACACAAAGATGCAACTTCTAATTGCTTCATGGTCATGAGATTGCCCTTGCTCGGTCCTAATCTTATTCATAAAATCATAGGCAAAGCATTACCAGAAATGGCTTGCTTTCCTACCCAGTTACCTTGGGTCCACTAACGAATTGTCTTGACTGTGTGCTTCCCCTTGCAACTCCCACCCCACTTCCTCGATCTTTGGACCAGGGCTGCAATGAGATTTGGAGCTGAATGGTAAATGCAAAACCCAAACTTCACATCAGTAAACAGGTTACTGGTGAGTAACAGCTGCTTCATAACATTGTCCATGACAACTTCCATCACTTTGCTGATGTTTGAAAATCTGCTAATGGGACAATAATTGGCTGGGTTGGATTTGTCTCAATTTTTCTGAATGGGAACCTGGGCAATTTCCACATGCCAGATAGGTGTAGATATTCTGGATCAGCTTGGTTCAGGGTGCAGCTAGTTCTGGAGCACAGGCCTTTAGCACTACTTTTGGGATATTGGGGAGGCCCATAGCCTTTGATGCGTCTAGTGCAGTCAGCTATCTGCTGGTGTCATTACATTGGCTGAAGACTTGTACCTCATTTTGGAGACCTCAGGTTGAGACCAAAAAGGATTATCCCCATGGCAATTCTGGACAAAGATGATCGAAAACCTTGCCCTCTGCACTCGTGTTTGGCTCTGCCACCATTGAGGATGATATTCACTGATCCTCCTCCTCTCATTAGTTGCTTCACTGTTCATCACCATTCACAACCAGATGTGGCAGGGATGCAGAAATTTGACCTGATCAGTTAGTTGTAGGATTGCTTAGGTCTGGCATGCTGTGCCATAACACTGCCCAGCTCCATTCCTGCCTCAGCCTTCATGCTCTGCAGACTTCAGCACATCCAAACTCTGCTGCCTATACCTTATTCCATATTAAGTCCTGTTCACATAACTCCAGCTCTTGTTAACCCAGACTGGCCCTCAATCTTGTAATGCATCTAATTTAGAGTTCTTTCCCTTCATGGTCTTGCTGCTCCCCAGTTTACCAACCCACCAGAATTTTCCATAATTCCAATTCTGGTCTCTCACGCATCCCTATTGCCTTCAGCCCCTCTTGATGAATGGCTGCAGTCACCCAGTCATCATCCTTTGAAATTCCCTCAAGCTCCTCCACTTCCCTACCTTATTTAATCTGATGCCATTCAAAGATTCTTGTGAATATGCCAGTTAAAAAAAAATCCTCTAGAGAAAGAAACCATTTTGGAACTGAGTAATGATTGTAGATCCAAACAAACTGCTTATAAATCACCAGGCTACAGCAAGTACATGAATTTTCAAACAGTTTGTCTACCAAGAGCATTTCTTGTAAAACCTCTCTTTAGTTACCTACCACATAAATCAATTGGTCAAAATTGTATTCCTTCATTCGATCTACAGCAGCCGCAACATCTCTGCAAACAAAAGTGAAGCAACAGCAATTATTTCCATGGATGACATCCGTTGTTTCAACAATTTGGGTTGTCTGACAATCAAAAAAACCTTTCATCAAGTAAATACAGGTTACTAAAATTTTACAAAAGGGCACTTACTTTCACAAGGTAAAAGAGCACAAAATCTTCACACTATAACATTATTCCACTGCCAGAGTTATGTGGTAAGTTCTTGTTGTTCATTACCCAGAACATAGGCGCCACCAAAGGGGAGCAAATGTTTCCGAAATGTTAACACCGGTTTTGAGACGGAGGGGGGGGGGGGGGGGCAATTTCATCTGTGGAAGTCAATGATGGGCTTTGAATGAGTTAAATCCTGGTGTCTTTCAGGGGACCCCAGTTTGACTGATATGAGACGATTATTGCTACCTTGCTCAGGGAGTATAAGAGCAACATAATTAAAAGCAGCAGATCCAAATTGTCCATTTTCCACAGAGCTGGCCTATAAACCACCACAGAACATGGGAATCTGTTGCTTTAACTGTTAATTTGGGTGAAGGGATTAAAGACCTTTCTGCTGAGTTATTTAAAGGTTATAATTTTCTTTAAAATCTTGTCTCAGTTTTTAATAAATGCCACTGAAAATAGCAGTTGATGTCTCTTCTCATCATATTTCTTATTATTTACATGTTAACAACATTTTCTTTAGCTGAAAAACAATTCATTACGTTTGAGATGTCCTATCATAAATTAGAAAGCTTATGTACTTCAGTGAGGTGCACTGATCTCTAATTACAGACCTTAAAAGCATCTTCATGCCTGTACATTATCTAAACCTTTATTACTTTGATAACATAGCAACTCTCTGCAAAAGCATTTGCTCAAGTAAGCAAATATTACAGCAATTAGTAGAGGATCTGCCTGCTTACCAGACAAACCTATTTACACCAGTGAATTAACTAGAATTTAAGCTTAAATAAATGGATTATTGGCTAATTCATAAGCTTCTCCACTCTCATTTAACCAAAATAGTTTAAGAAGGTGGAAATAATTTGTACCAAATGTTGCATTGTGGTTAAAAACATGTAACAAATTTAGTGGCAGGGACACTAAAGAACTTGCTTTGCTTTTAGTTCCTGGTCACCAACTCACCTACATATTGATCGAGATAAAAGGAACGTGTGCTAACACTTCATGGATAGGGTTGTATAGGGACCAGACCCTTTATCCAGCATCCCAAAATCTGGAAGGACCCGAAAACTGGGTCAGGCATTGCTGTCCGTATTATCTTTTGTTAACAAAGGGTCTATTTACAGAATTTAATTGATAGCCCCAAACGCAATTAATCAACCACCCCCACCCCCCGGTAGTTAACTTGTTTAGTGTTGGCGGTGGAGAGGTACTTCCGGTATGTTGGTAAGTCAGAGAATGTTATTTTATAAGGACAATTATGCAATGTAAAGCAGGATGTTATTGGGAAAATATATCAATGACTAGCTAAAGACCTGCAACCTATTTGCAACCTGGAGAAAAGTATTGTTTCTACCAGTGAAAGCAAAAAACCAATGGCATCAAACTGACTTCCATGATAATAACACTGCGCAAGATCAGCGCCCCACACTGTGTATCTGGGTCACAGCGTGCTAATCCCACTTCTCAATGTAATGAATCTACCCATGGTCTAGCTTTGCTATGCATCTAATTGAAAAATAAAGCAAGTCTGATGGGGGAAAAGAGCAGACACAGTTAATTATCTTCAGTTAGGCATCAGTCCGTCTTGGGAGACGATGTACTGCACCCAAAGTGTATGTCATTCCTGTATTGAACATTGTCTGTTGTGACTGTAGCGGTTGATTTGTGAGTGGCAGTCCCTTCTGCAGCTGGGGCAGATGAATAGCATTGGCCTGAGGTCAACTGATGTTTTTTTCTTCCGGCGGGCTCTCTTTTCCACCATCTGGTCATCTCTTTTTGCCCTCTGCTTTCTACACACCCTTCTTGACTGCTTGTAACTCTTTCTTCCAGTGTTGGGCCAACTTAAACCATGAAGTGGAGTGACCTCTCCTGAGTGCAAGTCTGGGCAAATAGTATGAAGACCCCCCCGCCGAGTTGCCCATGTATCAGGATCCCCCTCTTGGCATTGCTAGTATTGTACGAAGGGGAGGATGAAATCAGTACTGTTTGGTACCAGCTATGCTACAGGAGTTACTGGAAAGCTGCCTGATGACAGATCACTGTCTAAGGGACTCCATTCCAGATTTTCTGTCAGGGTTTACCCCCTTAGATAACTTCTCTCTCAAGACACCCACAAGGCAGTGAGGCTATTTACCCACAACTCAGGGTCTTGTCCCTGGGCACAACCACATATCAGTGGGCCTGTATGCCATTTGTCTGGGAGCCAGGCCTCCTCAGAGTCTCCTGTAGTTTAGCCAGTTTTTGTATGTTGCCATGGGAAGGGAAGGGACGGGATGGCTTGCTGATGAAGAGGCTAGCTATTGGCCAGAGAGGCTTACACACTCTCTTTTCACAACAGATGTACTGCTAGCCAGCGGTGAGAGCTGAAAGCAAGAAGTGACAAGCAGACTGACCACTATATACGCCACCTACAATGCAAACACACTTAATGCATCACATCAACCACAGACATAATTCTCTTCAGTCAGTTGTGAAAAGCATCTCTAATGCTTTTCATCCATAGAAGTGGTAAATTTTACACAATGTACTTTATGCATAGCTGATCAAGCATATTGACCATGGTGTTAGTGGGGGAACATTCAAAGGATGGCCCTCCCTGCTTCTCACATGATGAGCTCATTAATGAATCAGCATAAAGCCAATGGGCTGAGTCCAGCTCTGGAAGATTCACTGGTTTGCAGCCCATGCTGAACTGTTAAGATTTTCAAACAAGTGGCAAACTACTGCATTACTTTGGCAACCTATGATCCTAAATAATGCAACTCATCTAGAAAACATCTACTAGCCCTGATCCAATAAAATCGGGCAGAATTTTTCAGTCGGCGTGCGGAGGGTGGGCCCGACATGCCGATGTGTAAAATGACATGCGATGTCGCTGGCGTGCGTCCCGACATCATTGCGCACCATCGCGATATTTCATTTGGCGGGCGCGCGCTGTAAACAGCCTGTTAAGGCCATTAAGAAATCAATTGAAGCACTTGTGAACGCTGCCCGTCCAACTTTAAGGTTGGTGGCAGGCAAAAAGGCCAAGCGGCCTTCGCGTTTTTCAAGACGCCTCATCCACGAGCGGGATGAGGCTTCCTGAAGATTTTATTAATTAAATAAATACATTTTCACATGTATAAAAACATGTCCCAATTCATGTGACACAGTCATGATGAGGGGGCATCATGTTTAAATGGATTTTTAAAGTGATTAGATAAAATGTTTAACGTCGATCCAATCTCCCTAAGGCCTCGGAGATTGAAGCGCTCTTTCGCGCGTATGCGCGAAAGAGCGCTGGCCTCGACTCGCCCACCTCCCCACGCCTGCACAGGTAGCGAGCTCTTCCGGCCGTGTATTACCCTGGGTGGGCCTTAATTGGCCCGCCCGTGTAAAATGGTGGTGTGGAGCTGATCACGGGCGGTGATTGGCTGTGCGCCTGCCGAGCCCGCCTGCCACATGAAAAATTCTGCCCACTGCGTAGTTGCTGGAATCTCATACAAATGTTCAACAATTGATTCCAGCATTTTTGCCTCCTTAATATGTATTTTATTTATTACTGTGTGAAGACTTCACTCTAAAGCTTCCCTTTACTAATCTGAACTTCAGTTTTCATGCTGTGCAACCAAGGGTTTAAACTGAAATTAAGTTTCAAAACTAACTTTGATATAATTTACCAGCCCACATAATTTTTTTGATGTGATTCTCAGTCAATGTCATTCTAGCTGAAGACACAGAATTTCTTTACTCTTTCCTTCTAATTCAGTTCTCTAATGTTAGGGGTGTGGTTTTTTTCATTCACCATTTCCCGGGCTCAAATGTCTCCTCGTGTCTCAGTGAGCAGAGAATGACTCAGGATTCAAGTGTGGGTTGATCACAGAACTAAACAGTTGGAGCTTTTATTTCTATACTGTCATGATTTTGGTCATAGTTCAACAGTCCATTTGCTTTGTTGATGACTTTCTATAGTGAATGGACATACTCAATGGGGCCCATCAATAGCCTCAAGATTGGACTGATGCAAATTCTCAAATTATTAACTTCCAACTTCACTTTGCACTCAGAGAAAAATAAAGAAGATAGATTTTCATTTCTAGGCCGATGCTTTTACCCTTCCTGGGTTTCCCCTCAAGAAGCCGTTGGTGGTGGTGATGATGGGTCTTCCTACTAAACACACTTTCAGTGTGCTGAAAATGTAAACATCACTCCTGATCGGATGAACTGGGATAAGTTCAAACAGAAACATTTTGACCATTACGAAATATATAGGCCTGCTTCAGATGCTTTTGAGAATTCTTTCCCATTATATTTATATACTTTGGAGTGAGGATTGGTCTGTCAACATGCTTTGCACGATCTTTATTTTCTGTTTAATGATGGACCGCACAACTGCTTCATTTCTCACACTCTTCAAAAAAAAAAGCTCGCTTGAGGAATATTTGCATACTGCACAAATGTCATCTACATTCACTTAGTTTGCTCAAATATTGCAAAACATCACCTCGAATTAACTGCATAGATCATAGATCTGCAAGTTATTGTATATAGATATACTTTAGTGACATGACTACCTTTGTCTTCCCCCCAAATTTCTTGCCCTATCAGCAAATAGTAAGGTTTTTACCCAAGTCTCTGCTAGTGAATCTCTTAACTAGCTGCTTGCGATGCATAACAGCAGGATGATGCAACTTACCCTCCTGATTTTGTTCATTCAAATGGAGAAAGCTGCCCATCTTCACTGCTAATATCCTTCTAATGACATGGTCAGGGTTGCGAACCCTCTGTTCCCAGTTGCTTGCACATCAACCTATACACTACCACCGTGATATGGGGTACCTGCACACCAGCATTCCTGCTGTCGCAGAGAGCTACTATTAATTACAGCTGGACATTCCAACTTCAAGCTTTTGAGTTTTACTTTAATTACATATCGGTGAAGTCTTTTTTACTGATTTTGTAAATTTACATTGATTGGTATGAAGGTGAGGATTCTCTTCAATAAAAAAAAAACTCTGGTCCATGACCATAATTGCAACAATTAAATCCCATTAAAAGTAAAAAAAGTGGAAACCTAGGGCAGAATTTTGCCCTCGTCAGACAGGCTTGGTGGGGGCAGGCAGGAAGCCGCATGCGATCGGGGCTGGACCACAATTTCACGCTGGCGGGACAATTAAGGTCCGCCCAGCGTGAAACACACGCAGTAGTGCTGCCTATTGGGGGGGGGGGGGGGGGAGAAAGAGGACGAGCGCGCAAGTTTGCGCAAGCGTGCGCAGGGAAAGCTCCCTGAGGTATAGAGCTGTCTCAGGGAGATGAAGTTATACAAAAAAATAAGTAATTTTAAGGTGTTAAAAAAAACATGTCCCCTTATGTGACTCTGTCACATGAGCAGGGACAGGTTAGAAATCAGTATGAAATTTATTTATTTATTTTTTTAAAATGACAGATTGAAACCTCTTCCTGCCCATGGATGAGGTTACGCAAAAAATGCAAAGGCCGCTTGGCCTTTCCCTATGCCAGCCAACCATAAGGATGGACAGGCAGCGAAAAATTTCATTTAATTATATTGTAAATGGCCTTAACAGGCTTTTTAATTGTTGGCAGATGCGTTGCTGGCTTCTGCGCACGCCCGCCGACTGAAATTGCGCACAAGTGCACGATGACATCGGGACACTTGCCCGACGTCATTGTGCATCATTTTACGCTTGTTCGGTTCCGGTATGTGCCCACCCAACAAGCATTATGTTCTGGTCCTACAGGAACAAAAGTATTGACCAGTCACGTGTCTGCTCTGGCAAGTACAGCTTTATCAAATTGCCTAGTGTCAGACATGGGCATTTGGATGGATAAATATTTAAATGTCACCAATACTTCTGTGTATAGCAATTAAAACGCTTTAAAGATGGGAAAAAAAATCTTACCTGGTCAAGTAGAGGGACGTCCCATCACAACGAACCATTTTGGCATAAACAGAGAGATCATCATTCGCTGAAAGATCAACCACTCCAGTTCCTTGCCTTTAGGGAAAAAGAAAACACTTGTATAGAGGTAGCTTTCCATTACTTTGTACGCATAATGTTTTCATTCTCAAGGGGGCAATAAAGAAGTAGGCAGTTTTGGCATAAACCACTTTATTACACACCCAGAATATTGCAAAGTATTTTATAATGGAGTAATTAGTGTAATGTAAGCAAACATAACAAAAGTGAGTCACAAAGCAAACAAGGAAGGGACTATAAATATAAAAGCAAAGTTTTTAAGGCGAATTATGAATCCTGTTTTTTGATAATATTGCTTAAGCGAGGAATGAATATCCCTCCCAACCCAGCCCAGCTTCCTGGACAGATACAAGCTCCTGGCATCACCTGGTCCTGAAGGAAGCTGCATGTGATTAATACTTCCACTTTTATTACTAATTTATTGGCCAGGATGATAGGCCAATTCTCTAGCCTTATTAGAACAGTGACAGAAGATCCTGCAAGTCCACCCGAGCAGGCAACAGAATCACAGCTTAACATCTTACCTAACGGACAGTACCTCTGACAGTTCAGCATCTCATCAGTACTGCATTGAAGTGCAGCCCAGATTGTGCGCTCAAGGCCTGGGGAGGGATTTGAACCCTAATTTTGTATTTCTTTTTTTATTGAGTGCTTGGCCGATTTGTTTAAGTGCGTAGCCCTTTTAAAATTTGTGTAGCCGCATGGTAACCAAGGGGCTGACTTGTGTGGGGGAGCTTTCAGGTTGGTGCGCAGACACAGTTTAGAGAGAACATGACAAGTGCTTCCTCTAATGTTAGAGATTAGTCTAATTGACAAATCTGTATAATATAGGTGGGAATGAATTTATATAGCACCTCATCACATTCTCAGCACATCCAAGTAGCGTTCAATGAATTACTTTTGAAACGCATTCATTGTTACAAAGCTGAATTGGCAGCCAATTTGTCTACAGTTCAATCCCACCATGGATTAAATTACAGGCTTATCTGTTTCTGTTGGTGTTGCTGAGAGAGGAAAAAACACGATGGGAAAACCGAGAGCTCCCTGCACACCTTCAAATAAGGCTATGGGATCTTTCACACCTACCTGAGCAGACAAGTTTAGGGACTTACCCAAAAAATGTAATCACAGACAATAGCAACCGTTCCCTTGGTTCTACAATGAATCTACTTGCTATGATGAATATAATTGGTGGCCATTAGAGGGATCCGGGCCAAAAGTTTGCCTGTTCCAAATTCCGAAAGACAGTATCAAGAGAAAATACAATTGTTGCAGATATTTTTCCATTCGTGTACAAATATCAGAAAGACAAGTCAACAAGCAGAGGAAGAGGCTTCATGACACTATGGTCACCTTACGCTCCAGATGGACAGGAAACCTTAAGAAAACCCCAATTCGTTTCAGACCCGATTGAAAGCCCGTAGGCTTAGGGATGGCAGCGTACTGGATGAGTTCATGATTATGAAGGATACAAAAGGTGGGTGGTCAGATGGGAGAGTATTGGGATAGTCTGGTTAAAGGGTAACAAAAAGCATGGATGAGGGTTTCAGCAGCAGATGAGTGAGGAAGGGGCAGCGATGGGTGGCATTACAGAGTTGGAAATAGGTGGTCTTAGCGATGTACAGGATATAGGGCTGTAAGTTAAACTTAGGGTCAAAGAGGTCATGAATGGTCTGGTTTAGCCTCAAATCATGGTTCAGGAATGGATTTTGTGGCAAGGACCAAAGACAATGGCAAAAAGGGTTTTTTAAAAAAATTATGGAGGAATTGGAAAAAGAAGATTGGTAACAAGGATAATGTGAATATTTAGGGTCCAAGTTATGGAGAAAGACTCCATAAAATAACTTTTATTGCAAATGAGAGGAGGGGTGCTGTGATCTGGTTTCTGAAGTACTCAATGCTAGCATCCATATAGTTAAGTTTGTTTGGACTCTGAACACAGCATCAGAGGGTATGGAGGCGGAATTGAAAAATCCAAAATAAGATAGTGAAGTGAATATGCAGTAGTATTGTCAGATGTGCAGGGTTATACAATGGTGACATTGTGACCTTAATGCAACCTTTGGTGCAGTTAATCACACAATCTTTCCTCAATGTTCAGTTCTGTGGGACAGCACTTGCATTTTTCTAACAAATTACACCTAGAGTATTTCTAGTGATGGCTTCTCATCCCAATCCTGCACTGCTATCACCTGTGATCACTCCTGCCTGCCCCACTCCCATCAGGTTCCATTTTTTAGACCCCACCTCTTTTTCATCCACAGGCTGCTCATTGGCGAGAACATCCAAAGTCATGTGGCCAGATTCTGCATGGATGCTGATGACACCAAGCTCTATCTCCCCATCACCTCTTTTGACTCCTCCACTGTCCTGGTGCTATTTACCCAACATGCTATCCTGGGCGAGCCATAACTTCCTCTAGCTAAACATTGGGAAGACTGAAGCCACAAACTCCGTCCCTCCACCAAAGCATCCAGCCCTTCTATTAATTATTTTCCAACAAAATACCTGTTAAACGTAAAAGCTTTGGAGAAAAATCACAGCACAAAACAAGAGCAAGTCGGCCTTTCAAGCACATGGGTCATCTGCGATTTTCAGGACAATGAATTAGCACCAACATGTTTTGAATGTCTTGGGAGAACACTTCATTCCCAACATCTTTCAAATTCTTTAGGTGAACACAGGCTGAAATCCTGCTAGGACGTTTCAACTTACTGCCACAAGGCTTCTTCAGGCCCGGCCCTATGGCCAGAATTTTACATCCCGCGGGCTGGCGTGGGCTCGACCCGAACCCCAGGAAACGTTTTTTTAAAAAAAAATACATTAATGGGATGTGGGCTTCGCTGGCTGGGCCAGCATTTATTGCACATCCCTAGTTGCCCTTGCGTAGGTGGTGGTTAGCTGCCTTCTTGAACCGCTGCAGTCCATGTGGTGTAGGTGCACCCACAGTGCTGTTAGGGAGTTCCAGGATCTTGACCCAGCGACAGTGAAGGAACGGGGATACATTTCCAAGTCAGGATGGTGAGTGATTTGGAGGGGAGCTTCCAGGTGGTGGTGTTCCCAACTATCTGCTGCCCTTGACTTCCTAGGTGGTAGTGGTCATGGGTTTGGAAAGTGCAGTCCAAGGAGCCTTGGTGAATTCCTGCAGTGCATCCAGTAGATGGTACACACTGCTGCTACTGTGCGTCGGTGGTGGAAGGAGTGAATGTTTGTGGATGTGGTGCCAATCAAGAAGGCTGCTTTGTCCTGGATGGTGTCCAGCTTCTTCAGTGTTGTGGGAGCTGCACTCATCCAGGCAAGTGGGGAGCATTTCATCACACTCCTGATTTGTGCCTTGTAGATGGTGAACAGGCTTTGAGGAGTCAGGAGATGAGTTACACATCACACGATTCCTAATCTTTGACCTGCTCTTGTAGCCACAGTATTTGTATGGCTAGTCCAGTTCAGTTTCTGGTCAATGGTAAACCCCAGGATGTTGATAGTGGGGGATTCAGTGATGGTAATGCCATTGAACATCAAGGGGCGATGGTTGGATTCTCTCTTGTTGGAGATGGTCATTGCCTGATACCTGACATTTGTATGGCGTGAATGTTACTTGCCACTTGTCAGCCTAACGTGGATATTATCCAGGTCTTGCTGCATTTGGACATGGACTGCTTCACTGAGTCGTCGTGAATGGTGCTGAACATTGTGCAATCATCAACAAACATCCCCACTTCTGACCTTACGATGGAAGGAAAGTCATTGCTGAAGCAGCTGAAGATAGTTGGGCCTTGGACACAACCCCGAGGAACTCCTGCAGTGATGTCCTGGAGCTGAGATAATTGACCTCCAACAACTTCAGCCATCTTCCTTTGTGCTAGGTATGACTCCAACTAACAGAGAGTTTTCCCCCCGATTCCCATTGGCTCCAGTTTTGCTCCGGCTCCTTGATTCCACACTCGGTCAAATGCTGCCTTGATGTCAAGGGCATTCACTCTCACCTCACCTCGGGAGTTCAGCTCTTTTGTCCATGTTTGAACCAGGGCTGTAATGAGGCCAGGAGCTGAGTGGCCCTGATGAAACCCAAACTGGGCATCAGTGAGCAGGTTATTGCAAAGAAAGTGCTGCTGATGATATTGGGTGAGCGTCCGGGCATCACTGTGCACTTACATGATATCTTGCACAGCGGGCGTACATAGCAATTGGAAGTATGACTGCCGACAATTAAGTGGGCCATTAAGCCTATTAAGGAGACAATTGAAAGTGATTTTTTGTGGCCCATCCACTTCTACGGTTGGTGGATGGGCCATTCGGCCTTTACATTTTTGCTCAAACCTTGATCCAGAGCGAGAATGAAATCCCCATGTGAAAATAAAATAGAGATATCTGGGGATTGGTTTTTTTTTTATAAAAAGAACTATGCTTTCAGATGCTTGACTGTGCTGCATGCACATATTTTGCAGCATTTCTGTTGTTTTGTTTGTACTGTGGAGGTTTGCAGCTCCCTGAGGCAGCTGTCTGCCTTCAGGGGGCTCACTGGAAGCGCTCACTAGCACCTGCGGTGACATCAGTGCCCGCGGTCTTCCCGCCCCCGCCAGCAGTGCTGAGCCTTTGTCAGCACGCGTTTCATGCTGGCTCGTCGTTAATTGGCCAACCAGTGTGAAATCGCGGTCGGGGGCCCCTTTCCTGTCCGCTCCCGGGCCCGCCGATCCTGCGTGCATGACAAGTGAAAAATTCAGGCCCATGTTCCAGAACTGTCACTGCAGCTTCATTTGGAAGCAAGCATAACTATCCAGGTTTCCTTTTTTCAGTTTTGATGAAGAACGTCCACTCTAAAATAATCTACCTTCATCTCTTTTTAAAAGTCGACTGACCTGTTGTACATTTCCAGCAGTCTGGATTTTTGTTTTAACATTTTTAAAAAGTTCTACAGTGACATTTCTATAAAATATGACTGCTGAAGTCTAACCTTACTTTGTTTTCTTGAGCAGTCCTTTCTGATCCATCAGCCATAGAACCTCCTGTGCTTTTTCTTGGTACAATGATTCTCCAGAGTACTCATCAAAATGCACACCAAGCCGCTATTGGGATACACATAAATTTAAAAGTTAGATTCACACACACACACACAAAAAAAGACTGTTACTGGTACAATTACAATGTTAACAATTCTAAGGCACACTGAAGAAAAATCTCTATACACTAGATAAACTCATTTACGAAGAACTGGTTCATGATTTTTCCAAATCTACCACAGAGGGAAAACCTTCATTTATTGCCTTTTAAATTTAAGGGATTTTTATTCTTCCTTTATTTTTTGGGGGATTTTTTTGGAGCAAGAAGGAAAAACCAAAAAAAAGAGTGGATGGAGCAAAGTCGACAGTTCTAAATTAATCTCTGTGCATTTCCTCCTGCCTCCCAACCCCTCTACCTCTCCCCCAACCTTTTCCCCTTACGTTGGCTGGGAGGATGGGTGATTTGCATTTGCAAATACAGCCCTGGTCAACTACTCCTCTGACGTTCATCATCTATTTGTAAGAAAACATTTGATCTCTGTTTTACAACTTTCACAACACGGTTGGTATCAGGAACCGAAGTCTGTGGTTTATGACTTAATATTGGTCAATCAAGTCTTCACACCTTTCTTGACAATGGGGATGATGGCCAGTAACAGTTGTCCCCTTCACATATTTTCCCAGGCTGAGTTATTACACATGATTAGAAGTTACATTTGTTTATCAAAGCGTATATATTACATTTCAGTCCTGCAGTCTGAGCCAAAGCCAATTTATCAGCTATTTCATGGTTATAAACCTTTCCTGATTCAAGCAGATGGTGTCTCTCTGGTACCATTTTCACTTCCAAAAAGAACACATTTGGGGATAGGGGAGGAATAGCATAGAATCATAAAAGGTTTGCGGCAAAGAAGGAGGCCACTTGGCCCATCGTGTCTGCACCGGCCGATAAAATGAGCCACCCAGCCTAATCACACTTTCCCACATTTGGTCCATAGCCCTGCAGTACTTCAGGTGCACATCCAGGCACCTTTTAAACGAGATGAGGTTTTCTGCTTCTATCAGCCTTTCAGGTAGAGAGTTCCAGACCTCTACCAACCTCAGGGTGAAAAAAAAAAATTCCTCATATGAACATACAGGAGCAGGAGTCGGTCACTTGGCCCTTCAAGCCTGCTCTGCAATTCAATAAGATAATGATTGATCTGATTGTAACCTCCCACCTACCCCCAATAACCTTTCGTCCTCTTGTTAATCAAGAATCTGTCTCTGCCTTAAGAATATTCAAAAACCCTGCTTCCACTGCCTTTTGAGGAAGAGAGTTCCAAAGACTCACGACCCTCAGAAAAAAATTTCTCCTCATCTATCTTAAATGAGTGTTATGATATGGCAGAGGTAATTGCCAGGCTGACCAAATCTCAAAAGGGAAACTTAGCTATCACAACGATTTGCAATTTGTATTTTTATTATGGGAAAGTATGTGCACTGAAGTCAGAAGCAAAAAAGTCCACGACCACTTTGAGATTTTAAAGATTTAATTAAACATTTATTAACAAAAGAAAAACGGAAACACAGAAGATTACAGCTACACAGTTAAATTTAGTCTTGCAACGTTTCCCAAAAGATTTCTACTTAGCTAGACTCCCAAATAAACACCCTTTTCCAGGCAACAGCCTAAATAGATTCTTGATTTATAAAATATCCAGTAATATTACCACAAGGCACCCGTTGTTGCGATAAGGGAGGTATTTCACAATTTCTCTCTTCTCACTCGACAATGGAATTCCAAGGCTTTTAACAAAACCTTGCTTTCTGGAACAAGTGAGCAATACTCTGGGATAGCTAAAGCTTGATACTTCACAGTACACTCAAGATCTCACATGGCCACTCCTTCATACAGCTTTCAATCTTTCCTTAAATATATTTTTCCTCTTATCTTTAAATCCATTGTTTTAAACTTTCTTTGAAAATCAAATCCTTCTAAATATAAGACCTTTCATGTTTCCATCTCGTCTTCGCTTTTGGGTTAATATATGATATCCTCACTATCTGTTTACCTATGAATTCCTGCAAGCTGCAAACATTTTCCTTGTCACCTTTTAATTCCCCATTGAAATTCAAACAACTACTCAGCTTATCTACAAATGCAAATATTAGCTTATCCATTTCCATTTCAAAATGTCTGCTTACACCTAACCCCTTTGATAATTTAAACCTCGCAGTCTGACTGTCTTCAGTTTACTTAAATTAGTCTCACACACAACCCCCACAAGCCTGCTTCAGTGTTCACAGTATGTAAAGGAAATATCAATTTTTTTTCTAAATGAGTAACCCATTATTTTTAAACCGTGACCCCTAGTTCTAGATTCTCCCACAACAGGAAACATCCTCTCCACATCCACTCTGTCAAGACCCCTCAGGATCTTAAAGGTTTCGATCAAGTCACCTCTTACTCTTCCAAACTCCAGTGGACACAAGCCTAACCTGCTCACCCTTTCTTCATAAGACAACACGCCCATTCCTGGTATTAGTCCAGTAAACCTTCTCCGAACTGCTTCAAATGCATTTATATCTTTCCTTAAGTAAGGAGACCAATACTGTACACAATACTCCAGTTGTGATCTCACCAGTGCCCGTCCGACTGAAGCATAACCTCCCTACTTTTGTATTCAATTTGCCTCGCAATAAACGATAACATTCTATTAGCTTTCCTAATTACTTATTGTACCTGCATACTAACCTTTTGTGATTCATGCACTAGGACACCCAAATCCTTCTGAATCTCAGAGCTCTGCAATCTCTCACCATTTAGATAATAAGCTTTTTTATTCTTCCTGCTAAAATTGAATGATTTCACATTTGCCCACATTACACTACATTTGCCAGGTCTTTGCCTACTCACTTAACCCATCTATGTCACTTTGTAGCCTCCTTATGTTCTTCTTCACAACTTACTTTCTTACCTATCTTTGTGTTGTCAGCAAATTTAGCAACCATACCATCTGTCCCTTCATCCAAGTCATTTATATAAATTGCAAAAAGCGGAGGCCCCAGGACTGATCCCTGTGGCAAGCCACTTGTCCTGCCAACCAGAAAAAGATCCATTTATGGCTGCCCTCTGTTTCCTGTTAGCTAGCCAATCTTCTATTCATGAAAATATGTTACCCCCTACATCATTAGCTTTTATTTTCTGCAATAACCTTTGATGTGCCACTTTATCAAATGCCTTCTGGAAATCTAAGTACAATACATCCACCGGTTCCCCTTTATCCGCAGCAGATGCGGCTCCTTCAAAAGAACTCCAATAAATTGGTTAAACATGATTTCTCTTTCACAAAATACATGTTGACTCTGCCTGATTACCTTAAACTTTTCTAAGTGCCCTGCTATAACATCTTTAATAATAGCTTCTAACATTTTACCTATGACAGACGTTAAGCTAACTGGCCTGTAGTTTCCTGCTTTCTGTCTCCCTCCCTTTATGAATAAAGGAGTTACATTTGCTATTTTCCAATCTAATGGAACCTTCCCCAAATTTAAGGAATTTTGGAAAATTAAAACCAATGCATTAACTACTTCACTAGCCACTTCTTTCATGACCCCAGGATGAAGTCCATCAGGACCTGGGAATTTGCCAGCCCACAGCTCCAACAATTTGCTCAATACCACTTCTCTAGTGATTGTAATATTCCTGTGTTTCTCCCTTCCATTTCCTGATTTACAGCTATTTCTGGGTTGTGACTTGTGTCCTCTACAGTGAAAACCGATGCAAAATGCCTGTTAATTCATCCGCCATCTCCCTACTTTCCATTATTAATTCCCCAGACTCACTTTCTATAGGGCCAACGCTCAATTTGTTAACTCGTTTCTTTTTTAAATGTCTATAGAAACTCCTAAATGTCTTTATATTTCCAGCTAGCTTTCTCTCGTACTCTAATAGTTCCCTCCTTAGTAATCTTTTTGTCATTCTTTGCTTTTCTTTATATTCTGTCCAATCTTCTGACCTGCCACCCATCTTTGCGCAATTATGTACTTTCCTCATTCCCCTCTAATAATACTTCTACCGATTACTTTAAATCTATTCCCCCCTAGTCACTGACCTCTCTGCTAATTTAAATAGGCCCTTCCCATCTAGGCCTCTTACAATTTTGTACATCTCAATCAAACCGCCCCTCAGCCTCCTCTGTTCCAAATAGAACAACTCCAGCCTACCCAATCTTTCCTCATAGCTGCAATTTTCCAGTCCTGACAATATCCTCGTAGCATCAATGTAGAAAGAAATTTAAAATCTACAAAATATTATTTTGTTGAGAATTAACTGGAGGGAATATTACACAGTAAAATTAATCAAATTAAATTCTAAATCAAGAAACCACATTGACCAAATGAGTACACTTAAAAAATTACATCTGGAAATACTTTGCTGTCACTTTTTGTTGTACTTTGTGTCAACTTTTTCTATTATAAATCCCTGTGTTCATATTTATAATGCAAACTGTTTAAGTAAACTTGTTATACTGTAATTGCACCGTGTCAATATTAGCCCCTCTGCGGTACCTTCCGATTCTCCCAGCTCCTTAGTCTGTACAGCTGAGATACTCTTGCATTTGAACCAAATTTATTTCTCTGCTTCCAAAGTTGCTCTCAGTTTTCCAATTTAATTCTAAAATAATAATCGAAGCATTACATCATACTGACAGAATACATGACTTTAAAATGGGCACTGGATTATATTTCCATGCCCTGGGCAGGATTTTACGCGTCGGCGAGCTGGGGTGGGGCCTGCTCGCCGAAGCGTAAAATGACACGCGGTGACGTCAGGGGGAACTCAGCTGCCCGCCCGCTGAACTGTCAATGGCCAATTGAGGCCATTGGCAGTGTCAATTATGTAATTAAAAGGACCTGCCCATCCAACCTTAAGGTTGGCGGGCAGACCAGAAGCCCCGACGCGATCTAGAAAAAGCATGAAACCTCATCCACAGGCGGGATGAGGTTTCATGTAGGATTTTAAAAATTTTAATAAAGTTTGTGAAAATTATGGACATGTCCCAACTCATATGACATTGTCACATGAGGGGACGTTAGGGAAATTTTACTTTTCTATTTTTAGGTTTTGTACATTTTGAGCCGATCTCCCTGAGGCAGCACTTAGCCTCAAGGAGATGAGTGTGCTCTTTTGTGCGCATGCACAAAGGAGCGCACTCTCGATTTTGGGATTCTCCCCCCCGCCCGCATAGCGCTTCTGTGCGGACCTCATGCTCACGTAAAATGGCGCCATGCCCCCGATTGGGGGCGCCAATTGGAAGTGCGCCTGCCCTTCAACTTCCCCTCCAACGGGGGGAAAATTCAGCCCCTTGATTCAATTATGGCCCATGCTCCAGCTCATTTCACCTGAAGACTGTAATTGGTGTGATCCCAAGTGCAATGCCACAGGAGAACGGACACCAATAGAATGCTGTAATGTAGAATCCCCAGATCAGGGCATCAGGAAGGCAATTTATAGATCAAAGCTTTACTTGGAGCCTGCTTACAATGCAGCGAAGTTTCCTTCGTTGATACATTAGCAAACTGATTATTAGTCAAACCTCTACTCAATATGCTTTGGGGGTGCAATGGGAAGGAGGGGTGGGAGGGAGAAGTTACCTGAATACAGTAGAAAAACTGCTGATATGCATCAGGATAGCTGGAACAATTGTAAGCCAATATTTCACACCTGATAAATTTTTTCATATTCTTCAATGCTTATGGATCTGAACTCTTTCCACAATGACAAGGTGTGTTTGTCCCCTCCCTCCAGTTTCTTGAAGAATACTTGTGCTGCTTTCTGAATATCTTCATCGTTCTCTGCCATTTTGTTTGCTTCAACATAAACCTGCAATTCAAATAGAAGACCATTTAGTGCCAATGAACTGGTTGTGCAGTTGCTTTTATTCTGGTTGGTGTTTAACCATCGACTATCAGAGCTTTGGATTTATCTTTCACAATTTCTCTCCAATAAAGACTTAAAATTTGTTTTTTTTTAACTCCAATAACTATTTTTAAGTTTCTCAAAATTGGTCTGCTTGGTGTCAAAACTTTTCATTCCTGTGCTCTCTAGTCAGTGACTTTCCATCAATTAAATAAAAAGGAAGGGGCAGGAAGTTCTGGGCTAGGAATATAGAACTAAAATATAAAATTCAACTGCAAGTATTTATTTACCAAGCAATCACCATCCTAGCCTCATTAGGCTACATACCTGTACCAATACCACAACTTGCCACCCCCACATCCACCTTCCACAGCTACTTACAGAACGTTCATACCTCAGCATCTTCCCTGATCCTGAGTGGAGCTTCCCATCTCACATTCTCTCTGTCACAAAGAATGCCTACTTCCAACTCTGCTCTGTCCATCTGCTGCTGAAATCCTTATCCTTTGTCATTGCCAGAATGACCTACAACAATGTTTTCTTGGTCAGCCTTCAATCCTTCACCCTCCATAAACTGCAGCTCACGTAAAGCTCTGCTGCCCACCCCCTATCCATTCCTCCAATTTTGGCCTCTGTCCAATCTTTCTGCCTCACCATTGATGGCCATGCCTTCAGTCATTTAGACCCTAAGTTCTGGGATTCACTCCCCATCTCTCTCTCTCTGTCCACCACTCTTCTCCTCCTTTGCTTCTGTGAAGTGCCTTGGGGTGTTTTTCTACATAAAGGGCACTATTCAAACACAAGTTTTTGCTGTAATCTGAAAGGGAGAAAATCTTAGTTTCAATTCGATAAAGCCATATCAGAGATAGTCTGATGAATAGTGTGACTGTAGAGATAGGATTTCCAAAGATTTCTTTCATACAACTAAAACTTTTAGTATCCAGCCCTAACTAAATGGTTCTTTCAAAACCATTTTAAACCTCTTACCTACAATTCTCTTGGAAGACTGAATAGCACGTTTTTAATCTTCAATCCATCGACATCTAAACTTGGGTTCACCTCCAATGAACAGCAACGAGCTCCGGAAACAGAAGCACTCCCGCTCAAGGCCAGGCGAAGGGAGAAAACAGATAGCATTCCCCACCTTCCTCTCCCCATTAAAAGTCTGTTCTACTCTATAAAGCATACTATTTCCTTTGGCACATATGAAATAATACTGACAACAAATACTGTGACAGGCTGAAACAGAAGCTGTGTTATGGGTTGAGAGGAGGCTTAAAATTAAAATATAAACCAATCTAGTTTCAAGCTCCTACAGGAGCTTGTCAAAAAGTACTCAAAACAAAAAACTTATGAAAGCACTTTTGTAGAACAGCACATCATGTTGGTCTCAACGTTTAATTGGAGCTAGAAAAGAAAGAGTGGACGAGGTTCTGTGGATGGAAAATCTGGGGGTCCTACTAGATTTGCCAGTAGGGCACATTTTAAATTTTTTCAGATTTTCTGCCTAGCGTCCAGTTTGACTAGCAGTCTGGCTGTCTATCAGGTGTGAAAGCAGCCGACGAGCAGATGGGAATTAAGTCAGATTGTGGCGGCAGTGGAGGTGGTTTTGTGCGAGTAGTTAACAAGACAACCAACAACTTGTATTTATACAGCATCTTCAGCATAGCAAAATGTCCCAACTTGTTACACAGGGCGTTATCAACCAAATCTGACATCGAGCCACATCGGGTGATTTTAGGGCAAATGGCCAAAAGCTTGGTCAGAGGCAGGTTTTAAGAAGTGTCTTGAGAGAGTAGAGAGCAAGAGAGACAGAGTGTGTTTTAGGGAGGGAATTCCAGAGCCTAGGTCCTTGGCAGCTGAGGACATGGCTGCCAATGCTGGAATGATTAAAATTAGGAATGTGCAAGAGGCTAGAATTGGGGAACTGCAGATATATTGGAGGGTTGTGTGGCTGAAGGAGATAACAGAAATAGGGTAGGGAAAGGTCACGGAGAGATCCGAAAACAAGGATGAAAGGTAAAAATTTAACTGGGAGCCACGGTAAGTTAGCAAGCACAGGGGTGACTAGTGAATGGGACTTGATTGAGTTAGGACACGTGCAGAGGTTTGGATGACCTCAAGTTTAGGGAGAGTAGAATATGCGGGGGGCAACCAGGAGTGTGTTGGAATTGCCAAGTCTAGAGGTAACAAAGGCATGGAGGAGGTTTGCAGCAGCAGGTAAGCTGAGGCAGTGGCAATGCTACAGAGGTGGAAGGCAGGCAGTCCTAGTAGTGGCACAGCTAAGTGATCAGAACGTCATCTCTGTGGGTCAAATATCACACTAATGCTGGCAACTGACTGAGACTGAACCAGACTGTTCACAGAGAGGACGAAGTCAGTAGTTAGGGAATGGAGTTTGTGACAGGGACTGGAAGAAAAAACATCTTTGGTCCTCCCAATATTTAACTGGAGGAAATTTCTGTTCATCCAGTACTATCTTGGACAAGCAGTCTGACAACTTAGTGAAGGTGAAGGGGTCAAGAGCAGTGGTGGCGAGGTGAAGCTGAATGTTGTCAGTGTACGTGTGGAAACTTTCAACGAGAATGTAGATGAGAAATAGGGGAGAGCCAAGGATAGATCCTTGGTGGACACAGGTAACAGTGCAGAAGCGCCAAGAGAAGCCATTGCAGGTGATTCTCTGGTTACAATTCGATAGATAAGAATGGAGCCAAGTGAGTGCAGTTCCACCCAGCTGGACAACAGTGGAGAGGTAATGGGGGAAAATGGTGTGGTCAACTTGTTGGAGGCTGCAGCCAGGGCAAGAAGGACTGATCGAGAGGAAATTTGATCCTTGGGGGAAGGGAGGGAAGCAGCAGTGGCAGCTGTACTTGTTGGCAGAGAGTGGAGAAGATATGGGATTTAAGAAGATAGCTTGCAGTAGCGAAAAGAAGCCAGTGGTTACCTTTCTAGTCCAGGATGATCTTGGAAAGAGTGAGCAGTCTTGGCAGACAATGACAGGATCCAACAGTGCTTAATGTGGTTTAGCCAGATCTTGTTGTGGATGATTAAACCAGTTGGCTGCCATATCTGTTCAAGTCTACATTGTTGGACTTAAAGGAGTGGAGGTAAGAGTCATACCAGGGGGAACAGTCAGGCTGAGAGAGAGAGAGAGTAATGGTTTAAACTGGGGAATAAGACATCGCATCAAGACTGAGGCAGACCAAAGCAAAATACTGCGCATGCTGGAAATGTGAAATGAAAACAGAAAATGCTGGAAATACTCAGCAGGTCTAGGAGTATCTGTGAAATAAAGTCAACACTTCAGGCCTGTGACCCTTCAACAGAAGGCCTGAAAGGTTAACTTTTTTTTCCCTCTAGGAGATAGGAATTCCTCTATGAACAGGAGTTTGTTTGTTTTGATAAGGGATTAAGCACTTGAGGGAATTTAAAAGCTTTGGCTAAGTGTGTGTTTTTTTTTAAAATGGAATTGTTTTAGGTATTTATTTTATTTCATGTCAACATGTCTCCCGAGGTCTGCCCATGATGGATACTAGGTGCGTCGGCATGGGGAGTGGGGTGATGGAACATGAAGGGGCCAGAGGGCCTAAAAAGTTCAAGGAAATAACTGGGACAAAGTCCCAGAGGACCGAGACAGGCCTTTTAAACAGCTAACCTTGGCACTCAGTAGCCCCTGCGGACGCCTTCGATTTGTGTCTGGGGGTGGCCCGATTTCATCCCGCACCTGCTCCAGGACAAAAATCTGGTCTGATGGGGTACCTTCTCCCAAGGTTGGTGCAGTGAGCCAGGAAATTTACAGACTTGCACTACCCGCCTCGAGTGTCAAAATCCAGTCCTGAGGGAGGATAGGTCAGAGCGTGATGAATTGAGCTAGAGGTTGAAATCTTTAAGAATGAAAAGTTGCAGAGGCTGAGGGAGGAAAGTGGTGAAAGTGTCTTGGTGAGAAAAGTTTTATGATACCCACAACATTTTGCTTTTGTTAAAATCAGTCCCATGTTGGAGTAAAGTTGACATACGGCAGGTGGAGCCAGTAAGCAGCGACAAACCGTTGTCTTTATTCATTCAGGGACAGGCATGGTGCGCACATGAAGTCCAGAAGTTATTTGAAGGGTACAGTATCAGAGGATGCACTGATGGGAGGTATTTCCAAGAGAGTGACAATCTAGGAGAAGCTGTGCAAAATTGTTCTGCCCCGCAAAACCAGAAGTGATGGTGAAGTTGAAGCTCTCCTTCATATTTTGAAGTGGCAGAGAGATATGCCTCAGCCCAGGGGAATGGTTTGTGACAAGATTAAGACACAAAATAAAATCACACAGGGTTAGGGATAATATATTAGCTTGGATAGAGGATTGGCTAACCAATAGAAAGCAGAGAGGTGGGATAAGTGGGTCTTTTTCTGGATGGCAAGCTGTAACTAATGGGGTGCCACAGGGTTCGGTCCTTGGGCCCCAACTACTTACAATCTATATTAAGGACTTGGATTCAGGGATAGAAGGTACTACAGCTAAATTTGAAGATGACACCAAAATAGGTGGGAAAGTAAGTTGCAAGGCAGAAATAAGAAATTTACAAATGGATATGGACAGGTTAGGTGAATGGGCCAAAATTTGGCAGATGGAGTTTAACGTGGATAAGTGTGAGGTTATCCATTTTGGTCGGAAGAATAAAAAGGCGACTTTGCACAGGAGGTGGTTCAGAGGAGGTTCACTAGATTGATTCCAGAGATGCGGGGCTTGTCTTGTGAGGAGATTGAACAGTTTAAGCCTATACTCGCTAGAGTTTAGAAGGATGAGAAATCATCTAATTGAGCTATATAAGATGCTAAAAGGGATAGACGTGGAGTGGATGTTTCCCCTTGTGGGGCAATCTAGAACGAGAGGCCATAGTTTTTGGCTAAGGGGTGGTAGATTTAAATCAGAGATGAGGAGGAATTACTTTTCTCAAAGGTTCATGAATCTGTGGAATTCACTACCTCAGAGTGCAGTGGATGCCGGGACGCTGAATAAATTTAAGGAGGAGATAGACAGATTTTTAATTAGTAATGGGTTGAAAGGTTATGGGGAGAGGGCAGGAAATTGGAGTTGAGGCCAAAATGAAATCAGCCATGATCGTAATGAATGGTGGGGCAGGCTCGAGGGGCTGAATTGCCTGCTCCTGCTCCTAGTTCTTATGTAAGAGATTCAGACTGCAGCTGAAGTTGAAAAATTAATAGAAACAGTAGGCCAGTCATAAGCGGTGGGGAAAGGGCTGTAAACTGATCAAGGTTACTTCAAAATTGAAGTGGCTGAGTCTTACTGTGTAATCCAGTGCAGAAGCATAGTCTTGATGACCAGAAAAGACCAGGTATTTGGAATTTAAACCTTGAGAAAAGACCCAGAGCTCACTGAGAAAGGCAGGGTGCAGGCTTGTCTGGATGGATGGGCAATGGTAGCTTAAATTAGCAGTTAACCAGTAGCTAGGGCTAAAATGCCCCTGCTATTATAGTCACAGGAACTCAGAGGAAGAGAGGAGATGGGGAGAAAGGGCAACAGGTAGCCAACAATAGAGGTGCATAGTAAGGAGCATCCATAGGGAATCAGCATCCCAGAAGCCATCCTGAATCCAATGCAGAGATTGCAGGTCAGGGGGGGGTAGGAGCAGTTAGAGATCGGGGATAGAGCAGCAACTGGAGGTTGTGAGAATGGGGATGCGCATCTGGATATCAGAGTCGGAGTCAGACCTCCTGGGTGCGTAAAGAGGTTAACTTGGGAAACAATCATGCTCCTCCTGCCCTATAAACAGTGCTACAAATGCACTTACCTCAAGGATCCCACCCATCCCACCTCCTTTTACACACCAGGATTCCCGCAGTTCAATAAACCTGGCATCCATGAGGAAAACGGTAAAACTTTGGTAAAAGATTTTACTGACCTAGCTACCTCCCGACAGGCTGGTCATCAGTACCCGCCTCTGTTAAAACTGAAACTGGGTGGTGAGTTGGGTTCAGGTTTGAGAAATTTAAACTTTTTACCTCCCTCATCCACCCCCAATTTACTTCTTTTTGGGGGTTAAAATTCCCTTCAATAATCCACCATTCTACATGCACCCTATATATGGTTATTTATATGAAAATGAAGAACAATTCTTAATATCCTGTTTTCTCTTCCAAAGGCTAAAGTAAATACGTCTTGTGTGACAATTTATAACATGCTAAAGTAGGAAAACTGAAACTATTTTATTCATATACAAAGATTTTAGTTTCTTTTTCTTCAGCAACATATCTGATGTTGATTGTTCAACGTTCTATGCACATCTTTCTTGTTATGTTCTTAATTAAAAATATGCAGAACCAACATTTGGATACGCCTCTTGATTGCAACTCAGCCTTCAGTTTTGAATGAAAAACAAAACAAAAACAGAATTACCTGGAAAAACTCAGCAGGTCTGGCAGCATCGGTGGAGAAGAAAAGAGCTGACATTTCGGGTCCACATGACCCTTCAACAGAACTGAAGTATAGTTAGGAGAGAGGTGAAATATAAGCTGGTTTAAGGTGGGGGGCGGGGGGAGAGAGAAGTTGAGGGTGGGGTGGTTGTGGGGACAAGCAAGCAGTGATAGGAGCAGATAATCAAAAGATGTCACAGACAAAAGGATCAAAGAGGTGTTGAAGGTGGTGATATTATCTAAGCAAAGTGCTAATTAAGAATGGATGGCAGGATACTCAAGGTACAGCTCTAGTGGGGATGGGGTGGAAAGACTAAGAAGGTATTAGTTGTAGATTTAAAAATAACGGAAATAGGTGGGAAAAGAAGAATCTATATAAATTATTATCCCTCTACACCACCATCCCCCACCAGGATGGTCTGAGGGCCCTTAGCTTCTTCCTTGAACAGAGGCCTGAACAATCCCCATCCACCACTACTCTCCTCCGTCTGGCTGAACTTGTTCTCACACTGAACAATTTCTCCTTTAACTCCTCTCACTTCCTTCAAATAAAAGGTGTGGCTATGGGTACCCACATGGGCCCCAGCTATGCCTGTCTCTTTATGGGGTAGGTGGAACATTCCTTGTTCCAGTCCTACTCCGGCCCCCTCCCACAACTCTTTCTCCGGTACATCGATGATTACTTCGGTGCTGCTTCATGCTCTCGTCGGGACCTGGAAAAATTTATTAATTTTGCTTCCAATCTCCACCCCTCCATCATTTTCACATGGTCCATCTCTGACACTTCCCTTCCCTTCCTTGACCTCTCTGTCTCAATTTCTGGTGATAGACTGTCCACCAATATCCATTACAAGCCTACCGACTCCCACAGCTACCTCGACTACAGCTCCTCACACCCCGCTTCCTGTAAGGACTCCATCCCATTCTCTCAGTTCCTTCGCCTCCGTCGCATCTGTTCTGATGACACTACCTTCAAAAACAGCTCCTCTGACATGTCCTCCTTCTTCCTTAACCGAGGTTTTCCACCCACGGTCGTTGACAGGGCCCTCAACCTTGTCCGGCCCATCTCCCGCGCATCCGCCCTCACGCCTTCTCCTCCCTCCCAGAAACATGATAGGGTCCCCCTTGTCCTCACTTATCACCCCACCAGCCTCCGCATTCAAAGGATCATCCTCCGCCATTTCCGCCAACTCCAGCATGATGCCACCACCAAACACATCTTCCCTTCACCCCCCCGGCGGTATTCCGTAGGGATCGTTCCCTCCGGGACACCCTGGTCCACTCCTCCATCACCCCCTATTCCTCAACCCCCACCTATGGCACCTCCCCATGCCCACGCAGAAGATGCAACACCTGCCCCTTCACTTCCTCTCTCCTCACCGTCCAAGGGCCCAAACACTCCTTTCAAGTGAAGCAGCATTTCACTTGCATTTCCCCTAACTTAATCTACTGCATTCGTTGCTCCCAATGCGGTCTCCTCTACATTGGAGAGACCAAACTCAAATTGGGCGACCGCTTTGCAGAACACCTGCGGTCTGTCCGCAAGAAAGACCCAAACCTCACTGTCGCTTGCCATTTTAACACTCCACCCTCCTCTCTTGCCCACATGTCTGTCCTTGGCTTGCTGCATTGTTCCAGTGAAGCCCAACGCAAACTGGAGGAACAGCACCTCATCTTCCGACTAGGCACTTTAGAGCCTTCCGGGCTGAATATTGAATTCAACAACTTTAGATCTTAAACTCCCCCTCCCCCCATCCCCACCCCGTTTCTTCCCCCTCCCTTTTGTTTTTTTTTTCAATAATTTATATAGATTCTTCTTTTCCCACCTATTTCCATTATTTTTAAATCTACAACTAATACCTTCTTAGTGTTTCCACCCCACCCCCACTAGAGCTGTACTTTGAGTATCCTGCCATCCATTCTTAATTAGCACATTTTCTTAGATAATATCACCACCTTCAACACCTCTTTGATCCTTTTGTCTGTGACATCTTTTGATTATCTGCTCCTATCACTGCTTGCTTGTCCCCACAACCACCCTACCCTCAACTTCTCTCTCCCCCCGCCCCCCACCTTAAACCAGCTTATATTTCACCTCTCTCCTAACTATACTTCAGTTCTGTTGAAGGGTCATGTGGACCTGAAATGTCAGCTCTTTTCTTCTCCACCGATGCTGCCAGACCTGCTGAGTTTTTCCAGGTAATTCTGTTTTTGTTTTGGATTTCCAGCATCCGCAGTAGCTTTTTGTTTTTTTCAGTTTTGAATGCCTTGTTTGGATGAGTTGAACCAGTAATTGGCCTTTGTGTATCTAACCCTTTGGAGTTACATAGGACCACCTTTGCATCAAAAATAAGAACTGTGATAATACTCAAATATTCTGGTTCATCTATGAACATTATTGTTCAATGCTAAGACTTCCTGCATTTTCCAAATTTAACTCTATAACTCCCATTAGAAAGCTAAATGCAAAGATTTTCAGCATTGAAGATAAGATTCACTCTATTAAACACAAGTTCACATTTTCATATTTTCACTTACTTCAAAAAGATGCTGTAATGGATTTGCTTTCAGTTTCACTTCTGAGCCAAACAGTTGAAATCCTGCTCCTAGCAATCCTAAATCATTGACAAAGAACAAAACACCCAGAAAAGTAAAAACATATATGTCTTGCTAAGTTACAATTGTGATGCACAGCAATGCAACAGTAAAAGAGATCAACTTCACAGAAACATCTGCAATTACTAAAGATCACTCACACATCCAACCTGACTCAAGACGGCCTGAATTTTCTGATGGTTTTATTAGCACAGATACTACATTGCAAGGACAGCTGGAATGTCATCCATGACACCTTAGCTGAGATGCTTCTGTTACCCACCCAAGGCAACAACACAGCCAGCATGTCATGCCACCATCTAGGAGGAGGAACACTTACAAGTGTTACGATACCAGCTTGATGTTAGTACTGGGCAAGTCACATCCCAGAGTGATATCTGGCATGATATATCTTGACATTAGACAAAAAAGTTGGAAGGATTTCGATACAAAAACAAGTAAATGATTCAAATCACACTATTTCTTCACCCCAGCTACACCTTTACAGATACATACAAATTCGGAAAGATAATCTAAAATATCTATCTTATACTTTAATATTCAGGGTAAGTTGTGGTCAGGCATACCACACTCCAAAGTGACAGATTCAACCAAAGCAGATTCTATGGATTTCTCAACAGTCCACCCAGAAGCTTGTTACACTGTGAGCCAAGCGGTCTCACTGAAGCTCTGTCTTTCTCACAAGGGTTTCCAATCTCAACATTCGAAGAACTCGTGCTCCCACTCGGACGGATTCAACAAGGATCCATCTCCAGGGTTTCAATCTCACCTTCGGAGATTCCTTTCCTCTGGATCTCCGCGTACTCGAGCTTCACCTTCCAAGCACAATTTCAGATCTTCAGCTATGCCAAGCAGAACACCACTGCTCCAATGGCCTGCAGTAAGGAGTCATCCACCTTTGGCTGCCTCCTTGGATATTGTGGCTTCTCTCAAGTCCACTTTGCTCCAAGTCTGCTCCCCACAGCTTCCTCTTTACTCAGGGTCAATTGCACTGTTCCTTTCTCTCAACTTTGTTTAACAGGATCTACTTCTGATCTCCGTCCTTGTCCTTTACCTAGGACTGTCTTTTGGGACCGGTTTCTGATCCCTGTCTTTGTCCTTGCCTGGAACCTTCTTCAGGGACTTCTCCCTGCCCCCTCCCTCTTTCCTGGTCTGTGGGACACCTCTGTAATGGTGCTCCACTTCAGGTCACCTGGCCTACAGTTTCTTCTCCTGCGCAAGCACGCAGGACCGGCTCCCGTCCCAAAGAGCTGAAGAAACGAACTGCGCACGTGCGCAGAGCTGGTTCCTAGCCTGAAGGCATAAAAGAACTGCGCTTGTATGGCCAGTTCCTGGCCGGCGCACACGTGAAAGTTCTGAGGGCTGCCGGGAACTGAAGTTCTTGGCCTTCAAACGTCTGATCTCCGACTTCCAGTTAAGGCAAGTTGGCAAGTCCCTCGGGGTTCATCACGCAAGCTAATTGCCACAATAACAAGAGGGAGCTGAAGAAAAGCAGAGGGTATTGTAATGAACCAGAATCTCTACAGTTCCCTGACTAATATTGCATTAGTAGCTCAAAGGCGTGCACAACCATCACCTCAAGGAGTTCAAATAATACTTAGTAATATGCAATACAAAAAGTATCCCACCCAAAAACTTACCAAACTGCATTCCCCAGTCTCCAAGGTAGTTGATCCTGATCACATCATTTCCCAAAGCTTGCTTTAGGTTAGCTATGAAGTTACCTAACAAAATAGCATACACATATAATTTATCCCTGCTACATTGTCCTTTTTTCTAAATTAATACTGAACTATTGCTTTACTGCTGCCATTTGTAGAACTATTTTGATGTTTATTATTTTTGAAACTTTTCACTCCCCACCCATACAGTAGAAAGTACAAGTTTCAAAAATGAATCAGCTGTGGCTCGTTGGGAGTACTCACATCATAGTTAAAAAAGTAAAGGATTCAAGCCCTACAAGTACATAATCTAGGCTGATGTTCCAGCGCAGTATAAAACGAGTGATGCACTCTGAGGTGCCATCTTTCAGATGAGACATTAAACCAAGGTGTTGTTGTAAAAGATCCCATGGCACTAACCAAAGGTGGCCAGGAGAGCTCTCCCAGTGTCCCAGCCGACATTGATCACTCAACCAACACCTATAAAACAAATAATCTGGTCATTTCAGACAATTCCAATTTTGGGCACAATACTTTAGGAAGGACTTGTAAGCTTTGGAGGACATAAAGAACAGATTTAATAGAATGTTTCCAGGACTGAGGAATTACAGTTATGTGTATACCCTGTTGTATCGTTCTATGATTCTATAATTTATTTCACTGTTGTTTGCAGTTGTTGTATTTATCTATGTAGCAACAGTGTTTCCAAAGTACTTCATTGTGCCGAGGACATGAAAGACACTAAATAAATGTGGTTTCTTTCTTTCTAGCAACTAATATTTTGCAACATCAATACAACAAAATTTTATTTTTTGGGACGGTCCTCTCCAAGATACTTTAAATTATGACAACACAAAGCATACTCTAATGTGATGACTTCCAAAGCTACAGATATCTTCAACTGCCATCTGTCTGAGACTCTTGGTAACTACCACCCGAGTAGTGTTTCTCTTTATCTGGTCATGAGGTGTCTCAATCTCACATGCAACAGAAAAGCAGGAGGCAAATACCTTGCTGCTATAATGTGGACAGTGTATAGCAAATTGAAGTTCAGAACCTGCACTGCAGGAACTCACCAAGGTTCCATAGATAGCACCTTCCAAACCCACAACTGCTACCATCTAGAAGGACAAGGGCAGCAGATAGATGGGAACACCACCACCTGGAAGTTCCCCTCCTAGCCACTCATCATTCTGACTTGGAAATATATCGCCGTTCCTTCACTGTCACTGGGTCAAAATCCTGGAACTCATCCCCCACTATCAGCACTGTGGGTGTACCTACACCACGTGGACTGCAGCGGTTCAAGAAGGCACCTCACCTCCACCTTCTCAAGGACCATTAGGGATGGGCAATAAATGCTGGCCCACCCAGCAACACCTACATCCCATAAAATGAATTAAAACAAACCTTGGCTTGTTGAACCTTCTCTTCTGCTTTTCTGTTAAGTTATATTTAGGTTGTGGAATATTTAAGAAATTATCAATATGTTCTAGCGGAGTGGTATGACAGTCCAGATCAGCTTATTTTATTTAAATATATTGCAAGTTAAACACCTAGAAGCGAGCAGATGATCTAGTGTCGGCTTTAAATTTACCTTGTACGTCAGCAATTTTATTTAAAGTAGCTTTGGGCTATTAATGTAGTTCAGAGTTAAAGAGGTCTTAGATTCTGCATTAGACTTTCAGATTAGAATTATTTAACTGGCAGAACTAATCCTAGATTGCAGCAAAGAACAGGAAATGTTTACCTATTATTGTTGAACGCAAGTGTCCAGCATGAAATTTTTTTGCAATATTTGGTGAACTATGAAGAAAGAAGGAAAAAGAAGTTAATATTACTCAACTTTTTGTTAAAATTTGAAGATCCATCCTTAACAATACAACAATAACCCGCAGGTCACCACTGACCAGAATCTCAACTGGACAAGCTACATAAATGCTGCAGAGCAGGTTAGAGGCTGGGAATTCTGCAGCGAGCGGTTCACTTCTTGACACCTCAAAGCCTCTCTACCAGCTATAAAGCATAAATTATGTGCATGATGGAATATTCCACATCTGCTGTAACAGGTGCAGCTGCAACAACCTTCAAGAAGCTCAACATCAGCTACTAGATAGCAGGCCTTGGCTCCAAACAAGTTGTCCTGCATGCTCTTGACGCTCCCTCCAACTTCACCTTGTTGAGATTAAGACATATCCCATTTTTTTTATAGAACATTAACAACTCCTTGTACAATCTACTGCCTCTTAAAGCCCAAGCTTGTTATCATCTGATCAGTAGTTCTTATTTTCTCATTTTTAACACTTTATTGGCCATTGTTCTATGTTATTATTAAAAATAACAGGCCAATAAAGAAAAATTACCTTTAATATTCACACCCAAATATAATGAGCGAAAGCACTTAAAGGGACCAATTTAAAAAACAAGTAGGCTTCACTTGTAATTTATTGTCTTATACTTCTGAGCCAGAAACACACCTAAATTCCACTATAACTCGCCCACAGGGGTAATCTTGGAAGAGTTCACTCTCTATTCCATATTTTGAACCCTTCTTAGAAATTTCTTGCATTACAATCTGTAAAGTAAAAAGATAGATAACGTTAAAAAAAAACAAATAGAGTGCTTTAGCCACAATCAAGTATTCGAGTGAGACGGGCGTCCATTATCACATTGATTAAGTTTCCAGAAAGAAACCTGGAGCTCCACTGAAAGTGAAAGCACATAGCCAAAAAAACAATCTTATGCACTAACCTCAGCAAGTAAAGATCGGTTCACTTTGAAATTAATGGTTCCTTTCCCAACAGCAATCTCAGTAACCACATCATCACAAGTTAACTAAAACAAGAATAAAAAAAACATTAGGCCTAAACAAGATTTAAAAAAGCAATAAAATAATATTTTAGCTTCATTACTGACGACTTGTTGAATAGCTGAAATAAGCTTAAGGATTTACTTGTTTGGGAGTCTCATGCTGCCACACTCTTGTTATACTACAACATTCACACTAACGTTGCACCCGTAGTAATATCACTTTGTTTTGCTGCATGTCTCTACCAAGTTCAAGAGATACCCTGACCCTATACTGGCACAGCACTGTCTTGGCTTCAGTGCAACAGCTTGAGCACACAATACCAAGATTTCAATAGACAGCAATATCTATTTACTCGTGCAAACCCAACCTGATAATACTCTTAGGCATGTAGTGGTGATCAGATTTACATGTATAGCTGGTTTGAACATCCTTTGGGTTGTCACCTTTATTGGAATGCACTGGGTAAACTTTATGACCTGGCAAAAATTCACATTTCTTGACAACTTCCAAAGAAAGCAGGGTTTTGAGAAATTTCTTCTAACTCTTACTTTTACTGGGAAGTGATTTGATTCCAGTCATAGTAGCATATAGACTGTTGCAAAAAATCTCCACAGAGCAGGCATTAGAAATCATGATCTTTCACCAGTGTGGGAATACCTTCACTACAATATGGTCCACTACCACCTCCTCAAGGGCAATAAGTGATGTTCACCTTGTCAGCAGCGCCCACATCTTGAAGAAAACAAGTACTGCAGTTTGGCAATAAGAGAAAAAACTGCATGCTTTAAGGTGTGGAGGCTACCCTTTCCAGTTAAGCGTGAAACTAAAGTGGAATTTCCTAAATAGATATTTGACCCGGTTGACAGTAAAGATCCCTGTTTGCAACAGAAATCTTAACAATTTATTGTATTTAAGCTGATCCTTTGTTCTCGCTACGAAAAACAATGTGTTTTGATGAGCTACTTGAAGATGGCATATCTGTTTTGGTTTCTATATTGAACCTCCGCTCTGTTACACTGTCCTGTCCTTGCAGTACAACCAAGCCTGTTCATGTGAATAGGGTTAAGCTATTGAACCCTTTGATTCTGTTCGGACCTTCAATTCAAATCCATTTACCCACTTTTGTTTCATGTCAATTTTGCAGGAGGTCCCCTGCTTGTCCACCATAACTTCGGGGAGTGAAGGGCGGAAGAGCTGAACAAACTCTGGAAAAGTGGGAAAATGGCATAAACACTATTTACTCCATTTTTTCAGGATGGAGTTTCAGCCAAAGTAAGTGCTTATGCCCTGCCACAGATGGTACCTCAGACATTTTTGCTGACTGACATTTGGTGATGAGGAGCTCATATTTCAAGCATACATGCAGTGCAGAGGCTACATTCTCTCTTCTTTTACCTGCAAGGATAAGAATCGAGGGGAGAAAGTTCTGGGTCTACACCTAAGTACGCTGGATGGCTTAGCTGCAATTGGAGAATTGGAAAACCTTGCGAATCAGAACCCTCAACCTGTAAAAAGAACCCACCTGATTCTCCTCCCAGTTAAGATAAAGCTCCATTCAATGCGATTTCATCACATTCACTGCATCCAACCAATGCAGTGCACTTGGATGCAGACCCCAAGTCAGTAATAGCCAGCACCCTCTTCTTCCCCTTCACCCTCCAACACAACAACATGCATAAGTTAGTAACAAAAACAGAATTACCTGGAAAAACTCAGCAGGTCTGGCAGCGTCGGCGGAGAAGAAAAGAGTCGACGTTTCAAGTCCTCATGACCCTTCAGCTGAACTGAATATAGTTAGGAGAGGGGTGAAATATAAGCTGGTTTAAGGTTGGGGGGTGGGGGGGGGGAAAGAGAGAAGTTGAGGGTGGGGTGGTTGTAGGGACAAGCAAGCAGTGATAGGAGCAGATAATCAAAAGGCGTCACAGACGAAAGGATCAAAGAGGCGTTGAAGGTGGTGATATTATCTAAGAAAAGTGCTAATTAAGAATGGATGGCAGGACACTCAAGGTACAGCTCTAGTGGGGGTGGGGTGGAAAGACTGACAAGGTATTAGTTGTAGATTTTAAAATAATAGAAATAGGTGGGAAAAGAAAAATCTACATAAATTATTGAATAAAACAAAAGGGAGGGGGAAGAAACGGGGTGGGGATGGGGGGAGGGAGTTTAAGATCACTGAAGCCCAACGCAAGCTGGAGGAACAGCACCTCATCTTCCGACTAGGCACTTTACAGCCTTCCGGGCTGAATATTGAATTCAACAACTTTAGATCTTAAACTCCCTCCCCCCATCCCCACCCCGTTTCTTCCCCCTCCCTTTTGTTTTTTTTTTCAATAATTTATATAGATTTTTCTTTTCCCACCTATTTCCATTATTTTAAAATCTACAATTAATACCTTGTCATTCTTTCCACCCCACCCCACTAGAGCTGTACCTTGAGTGTCCTGCCATCCATTCTTAATTAGCACATTTTCTTAGATAATATCACCACCTTCAACACCTCTTTGATCCTTTTGTCTGTGACATCTTTTGATTATCTGCTCCTATCACTGCTTGCTTGTCCCTACAACCACCCCCCCAACTTCTCTCTCTCTCTCTCTCTCTCTCCCCCCCGCCCCACCTTAAACCAGCTTATATTTCACCCCTCTCCTAACTATACTCAGTTCTGCTGAAGGGTCATGAGGACTCGAAACAACGACTCTTTTCTTCTCCGCCGATGCTGCCAGACCTGCTGAGTTTTTCCAGGTAATTCTGTTTTTGTTTTGGATTTTCAGCATCCGCAGTAGTTTTTTGTTTTTATATATGCATAAGTTAGTATCGTGAAGTGACAGTACCTGTGCAGACAATTGCCTTGCTTGACTCTGGACTGTTGATCCAAATTTTAAACAGCCGTCCGCCAGCAGAGAGCTCACCGATACCCGAAAATCTAGGGTCTGCCTGAAAAATGTTTGCAAGTGTATTAAATGCAACTTGCATTTCCACAGCAAATTACACAGACAGATTCCATTGCAAAGGGGCAAGACAATACAGTCAGTCAGAAAGCGGGGAAAATTTAAGAAAATTGGCAAAACCAAACACAAAGATTAAGGTCACAAGTTTCAAGGGTGCTTTCTAAGGGAGCAGAGATGTGGTACAAAAGTTACGAGTGAAAACTTCCAATGGTCAGGGGTGGAATGACTGAATGATTGGCCTCTCACTGTGGAACAACAGAATTAAGGGCTGAATAGAAAAACAAGAACTTTTTTGCTTTTAAGAACTAGAAGGAAGAAGGTTATCATCAAGAACAATGCTTGGGAAAGATTAGCCAAATAAGGAGGGATTTTAAAATGAAGACTTTGAAGTGCATATACTGAGGGGATGGAGAACCAGTAGAGATTGGGAATGAATGGAAGGAACATGGCTTGGTGCTTGAGTAGACAGATCATGAATTATGGATTAACTATTGTTCTTTGCGAAAGGCTGAAGAGGCCAGTTGAAGAAAGGCGATGAGCAGGGGGAAAATAGGTACACATGTAAATAGGTGAAGTTCATGATTAACACAAATTAAAATGTGAAAAAAAAATGTACCTCTACAAATCCTACAGGGAGAATGAGGAAGGGTTTCACTGGGAGGAATCAAGAAAATCATGTTCAGAGGTGCAAAGAGGTACCCAGGGAAAAAAAACAATAGCAAAATCCAAGCAGAATGGTAAAGAATTATTTCAGTATTACAACAGTGAGACAGCTGTCAGAGAAGAAGCAAAATCATAAAAGATGTAAGTGGAATCTAAATTTGTGAACATGTGCAATTTTGAATGATTACTTCTTCTAAGTGTTCACAAGGGCAGGCATGAGTAACATGCCTTCCCCAAACAGATAACCAAAATAAAAAAAAAAAATCAGTGGATGTGTGTTAAATGTGATGGATTTCTGAGCCGGTTTAAAAAGGCTCAAAACTAATATCACCTTGGACAGATGAGACACACCAGGTAGGAGATTTGTGAGGGCTTCGCTAGGTAAGGTACCAATAGATTGGAAACAGGTCAATGTAGTGTCCATATACAAAAATGGTAGTAAAACTGAAATAGGCACCATCGTTAACCTGACTTTTATTTCAGGCAACATAATATAAACGGATTTAATCAGGAGTAAGCTTGAGGATTATCACTATATATCAAGGACATGGCAAACAGTGGCCAAAATTGGCTCAGAAGGGAGAGGTCCTATCTCATTAATCTCCTTCACATCTCTGAACAGGGATCATCCTGCGGAAATCATACAAGTGGACCCAGACCTTGAAAGAACATTTAATAAAGTTTCACATGAAAGGCTATTGGTCAAACTCAAAGGTGTGGAGGTTCAGTGTATCCTCGAGATAAGAAACTAGCGGGAGGATAGCACTCCAAGGGATGACGTCAGAATTGGATGAGCACGAGCACTGTATGGGATCAGTTTTTGGGGCTACTACTACTACTTCTCAAATCACAAATAAGCTGGAACTTCATCAGAAACTCATGTAAAATGGACAAATTTATTGATACCAAACTAGAAGAGGCAATGGAATTAGTGGAAGGAGCTCAGAAATTAGAGAATGAGTGGGATAGAACAAAACACAAGCAGGACATCAGATGATGAAATTTAATGCAGACCAAGTAAAAAGCATTGCAAAGAAGGAAAAACAGACAGGTACTCAATGAATTATGTTGAAATGGCCAAGGATGAAATGGAAAGAGACCTAGGGAGTTCTAGTAGGCTCAACACTAAACATGTCTAACCAATGCAGCGCAACAATCAAAGCCAACAAAAATGTTGGAACTACACAGCAAAAGAGTAGAATTTAATTCAGAGGAAGCATAGTCAAACTGTACAGTACTCTGGTCAGATCCATATTTTTGAGTATTACATCCAGTTCTGGTCACAGGCTTGAGGGAGACATTTGAGTTCTGAAGGCTAATCCATAAATGTTAGCAGTTGGGAGTTATGAGGAATGACCAGAAGATGGAGTAGATTACGCATATATTGTCTGGAGTTTAAGAACAATGAGAGGTAATCTCAATGAAACATATAAAACTCAAGAGGACTTAACGGGATAGATGTCGAGAGGCTGGTTCCCCTGGCTGGAGAACCTACAACTTCAGAATCATCATCTCAGGATAAGGGAACAGCCATTTAGGACTCAGATGAGGTGAAATTGCTTCACTCAGAGGTCTGTGAACTTCTGGAATTCTCTACCCTAGAGGATGCCAAGGGTATATTCAAGACTGATAACTTTGTGGGCACTAATGGAATCAAGGGATTATGAAGATAGGTCAGGAAAGTAGAGCTGATATAAAAGTTCAGGCATGTTCTTAAACTTGGGAGATTTTTTTAAGCTTTGTAAGGAAGTATCTGGGAAGTGGCCTTATAGGAGGCATACTGAGGCAAATCTTGATTAATTCTTCAAGTTAAATTGCAAGGGTAGGACAGGGAGATTCAAGTTAGAAAGAGGCAGAATGCGGTAATGATATCAGGAAATTATTCTTCACACACAGTAATCAACACATGGAATGAATTCCTGGATATAGCGGAGACAAAAATAAAAACTCTAGCATCATTTAAGAAACTGGATGCTTTATTGACATTTCTGGACAGATGATTAAGATGGCTGCAATTTTATGAATGAATTGTTGCACTAACATGCCTCTCATCCAGCTGTGCCCACCTGCCAGCCCAGACACGATAGGCTGAATGGCCTCTTTCTGTGCTATAACTTTTCTATGGTTCCTCTGCCTGCCTGACTTCAGGACAGGCAAGAGTACCAATAGCAATCGGAACCGTATCCCATGTTTTTGCCTACAGAGAGTGAGAGCGAGCGAGAGAGAATCAGACACAGTAACAGAGTTAACCTTCACCTACTGATCCTAGTTTTCTGGAGTACATCTAAAGCTCCGGAAAATATGTAATGTGCCCACTGATATGCCAGTACATTTTGTCTCGCTAATGGCAACCTCTTAGGTCAAATCAATGGGTCAACTGGCTTTTTCTTACATTATTATTATGCCACCTAATGCAGAATTTTCTTTTTTTTTTAAAGAAAAGGATGGTGGAAATATGCACCAAAGTCTGCTCAGCCTAATCCATATTTTAAATAGTGGTCCTAGAACAGCTGCAAAAAGCATTACTGCTAGTAAACTGCAGATGGCCTGCTTTTAAATTCATTTGAAACTGTCCACAGCAAAGCTAATTAATACATAACTCCGTTAAGAAATGCTGTAAATACTGCTTAAAGTGAATATTGATGACTGAGAGCATTGTATTTGACATAATAACCAATCTTTGAACTGTTAAAATTCCCTCCAGCTATTAACTATTATATTAATTTGGACTCATCACATCACTGGTCTCCATTGCTTCAGTCAGCCCCTGTTCTACTGATAAAGTACGGAGCATTCATTGTTCAAAAGACAAATATGTCACATAAAAGAGAAAAAAAGATGGCAAACTTTGATTTTATTACCTTACATATTTTCCAAAGCGTGTGTGTTGGATTTGGAGACAAGAAGCGGGTAAGAAAATCAGGAGGGGAGAACGTAATCATAATTCTTATTGATCATTTCAGTTTTTCCCCAATTTCTTTTTTCTTTAATTCGTGCATGGGATGTGGGTTTCACTGGCTAAGGATAAAGCGGTTAGCTTCCGAGGCCATCCCCAACTGCCCTCGAGAAGGTGAGCTGCCATCTTGAATCGCAGCAGTCCATGTGTTGTAGGAACACCTACAGTGCTTTTCCCCTTTTCCAACCAGTGGTTTTCTCCTTTCACTGGTTGGAGTCAAACCTAGCACAAAGGAAGATCAATCATCTCAGGCCCAGGACATTGTTGAATGAGTTCTTCAGCCCAGGCGCGACGATCTTCAGCTGCTTCAATGACGTTCCCTCCAACATAAGGTCAGAAGTCACAGAATCACACAGTGCAGAAGAGGCCCTTCGGCGCATCGAGTCTGCACCGACACGTGAGAAACACCTGACCTACCTACCTAATCCCATTTACCAACACTTGTCCCATAGCCTTGAATGTTATGATGTGCCAAGTGCTCATCCGGGTACTTTTTAAAAGATGTGAGGTAGCCCGCCTCCACCACCCTCCAGACTGTCACCACCCTCTGGGTAAAAAAGTTTTTCCTCACCTCCCCCCTAAACCTCCTGCCCCTCACCTTGAACTTATGTCCCCTCGTGACTGACCCTTCAACTAAGGAGAACAGCTGCTCCCTATCCACCCTGTCCATGCCCCTCAATCTTGTACACCTCGATCAGGTCGCCCCTCAGTCTTCTCTGCTCCAACGAAAACAACCCAAGTCTATCCAACCTCTCTTCATAACTTAAATGTTTCACTCCAGGCAACATCCTGGTGAATCTCCTCTGCACCCCCTCCAGTGCAATCACATCCTTCCTATAATGTGGCAACCAGAACTGCACACAGTACTCCAGCTGTGACCTCACCAAGGTTCTATACAACTCCAACATGACCTCCCTACTTTTGTAATCTATGCCTCGATTGATAAAGGCAAGTGTCTCATATGCCTTTTTCACCACTCCACTAACATGCCCCTCCGCCTTCAGAGATCTATGGACACACACGCCAAGGTCCCTTTGTTCCTCAGAACTTCCTAGTGTCATGCCGTTCATTGAATGCTTCCTTGTCAAATTACTCCTTCCAAAGTGTATCCTCACACTTTTCAGGGTTAAATTTCATCTGCCACTTATCTGCCCATTTGACCATCCCATCTATATCTTCCTGTAGCCCAAGACACTCAACCTCACTGTTAACCACCCGGCCAATCTGTGTGTCATCCGCAAACTTACTAATCCCACCCCCCACATAGTCATCTATGTCATTTATATAAATGACAAATAATAGGGGACCCAGCACAGATCCCTGTTGTACGCCACTGGACACTGGCTTCCAGTCACTAAAGCATCCCTCTGTCATCACCCTCTGTCTCCTACAATTAAGCCTATTTTGAATCCACCTTATCAAATTACCCTGTATCTCATGTGCATTTGCCTTCTTTATCAGTCTCCCATGTGGGACCTTGTCAAAGGCTTTGCTGAATTCCATATAAACTACTCCAGCTGCACTACCCTCATCTACAAACCTGGTCACCTCCTCAAAAAATTCAATCAAATTTGTCAGGCATGACCTCCCTCTGACAAAGCCATGCTGACTATCCCTGGTCAAACCTTGCCTCTCCAAGGGGAGATAGATTCTCTCCTTCAGAATTTTCTCCAATAGTTTCTCTACCAGTGACGTGAGACTCACTGGCCTGTAGTTCCCTGGCTTATCTCTACAACCCTTCTTAAATAGCAGAACCACATTAGCTGTTCTCCAGTCCTCTGGCACCCTCCCCCATGGCCAGAGAGGAATTAAAAATTTGGCTCAGAGCCCCTGCGACCTCCTCCCTTGCCTCCCTCAGTAGTCTGGGACACAAATCATCCAGACCTGGAGATTTGTCCACTTTTAAGCCTGCCAAAACCTTGTCACTCCCTATATCAATTTGCTCAAGAACCTCACAGTCTCTCTCCCCGAGTTCCATACCTTCATCTTCATTCTCTTGGGTGAAGAAGGATGTGAAGTATTCGTTCAACACTCTACCGATGTCCTCTGGCCCCCCCATAGATTTCCCCCTTGGTCCCTAATGGGTCCTACTCTTTACATTGATATACTTATAGAATATCTTGGGATTTTCCCTACTTTTACTTTCTCATATCCCTTCTTTGCTCGAATATCTCTGGTCATCCATGGTTCTCTGGGCTTGTTACTCCTTCCCATCACCCTAGAGGGAACATATTGAGCCTGTACCCTCCCCATTTCATTTTTGAATGCCCCCCACTGCTCCTCTGTAGATTTCCCCACAAGTAGCGTTCTCAGTCTACCTTGGCCAGATCCTGCCTTATTTTACTAAAATCCGCTCTCCCCCAATTCAAAACATTTTTTTGCGACTTGTCTATTTCTTTGTCCATAACAAACTTAAACTGTACCATGTTGTGGTCGCTATCACTAAAATGCTCCCCCACCACCACCTCAGCCACCTGTCCGGCTTCATTCCCCTGAATTAGGTCCAGCACTGTGTCATCCCTTGTTGGACCCTCTACATATTGACCTAAAAAGTTCTCCTGTACACATTTCAAGAAATCCACTCCATCCAAGCCCTTAACACGCACCTGAATTTTCCCGTCGGCGATTTGGGGGCGGGGCCCGCTCGCCGACAGGAAAATGACGCGGGATGACGTCGGGAGGAATCCCTGACGTCATCCCGGTCCCTTTAAATGTTTAGGAAGGCTGGCGGGCAGCGAAATCAGCTGTCCGCCTGCCGACCTGTCAATGGCCAATTGAGGCAATTGACAGAGTAATTAAGATAATTAAAGACCTGCCCGTCCAACCTTAAGGTTGGTGGGCAGGCCAGGAGCCCCAGCGGGTTTCTGATAATACATGAAACCTTATCCACTGGCGGGATGAGGTTTAATGTCCATTTTTAAAAACTTTAATACATTTTATGTGATATTTATTAACATGTCCCATCTCGTGTGACATTGTCACAAGGGGACATGTTAATAATTTTAAATTTTTCTATTTTTAAAGTTTTCTGGACTTTCATTGCACTGGACTGTCAGTAATCTCCGAGACAGTACTTTGTCTCAGGGAGCAGTGAGCTCTTTGACAGCTAGGGATTCCCTCCCTCCCCACGGCACAGGAAGCTCATAGCGCTTCCTGTCGGGGATACCGCTGGGCGGGCCTTAATTGGCCCGCCCACTCAAAATGGCGGCGGGTCTCGTTTCGGTGGCGGGGGTCGGCTGTCCGCCCGCCACAGAGCCAGTGGGGCCCGCATGCCCACCAAGGGAAAAGTTCTGCCCACTATGTCCATCCCAATTAATGTTGGGAAAGTTGAAATCACCTAATATAATTACCCTATTGTTAGTGTTTTTACACACCTCTGCAAATTGTGCACATATTTGCTCCCCAATTTCTCGCTGACTATCTGGGGGTCTATAATAAACACCTAACAATGTGGCTGCCCCTTTTTTATTCCTAAGCTCTACCCACAAAGTTTCATTTGATGCCCCCTCCAAGATATCATCTCTCCTTACTGCAATAACTGACTCCTTAATTAATAATGCAACATCTCCTCCTCTTTTACCCCCTCCCCTGTCTCGCCTGAAGATTCTATATCCCAGAATGTTGAGCTGCCAATCCTGCCCCTCCCTCAACCACATCTCTGTGATGGCTACTATATCACAATTCCACGTGTCAATCCTCACTCTTAACTCATCCGTTTTACCTGTAATACTCCTGGCATTAAAGTAGAGGCCATCCAGCCTTGCCTTACTCCCCTGAAACTGAATGCAGCTGTACTCCCTTTGACTTGATTGTTTTACTGTATTATGATGTGTCCTTATTCCGCTAACATTTTGTGTCCCTTCCCCTTGCTGAATTAGTTTAAACTCCTCCCAACAGCGCTAGCAAACCCGCCCGCAAGGATGTTAGTCCCGCTCTGGTTCAGATGTAGACCATCCCGCTTGTACAGGTCCCACCTTCCCCCAATACGGTCTCAGTGATCCAGGAATCTAAAACCCTCCCTCCTGCACCAACTCTTGAGCCAAGTATTCATCAGAAGTGCGGATGTTTGCATGGGCTTGTCTGCAGGCCCCTTGCACTGGGTATGAGAAAGAGAGAGTCTGCGGAGTACTGAGGTTAACTCTGTGTTAGTCTCTACTTTTAAAAACCTGCTGAAAACCTTTTTTTAAAAAAATATGTTTTTGCTCATCTCTCCTAATTGAAACACTACTGCTCACTGCCTACTTCTGTGGAAAACAGCTAAGGACCATTTCTAATGTTAAAAACGTTATTTATGTGCAGTTTCCTGTCTTCTGCAATACATTCCTTCCTCCTTGGGCCAGTCACTGGAATGCAGTGGTGTGATGCTGTCTAGCTACGGGACAGGATATATCTGAAGCTCAGGCTATCAATTCTGCCTCAGGGTGGGAAAAGCATCATAGTGATTGGAACAGGGGGATGGGAAAAATTTATGGATTGAGAGAGTTTTATAGTCAGTGCCAAAGCAAATGTAATGTTGGCGTTTATTGCAAGAGGAATGGAATACAAATGTGTTGCTACAGCTGTATAGGGCCTTGATGAGAGCACATCTGGAGTACTGTGTACAGTTTTGGTCTCCTTACTGGAGAAAGGATATAACTACATTAGAAGCAGCTCAGAGAAGATTCACTCAACTGATTTCTGGGATGAAGAGTCATACGGACTCGAAACGTTAACTCTGTCTTTCTCTCCACAGATGCTGTAAGACCTGCTGAGTTTTTCCAGCAATTTTTGTTTTTGTTTCAGGAAGTCAAGGATTATTGGGGCCGATATGTAGGTGGAGTTAAGACCACAATCGGATCAGCCATGATCTTATCAAATGGGGGAACAGGCTCAAAGGGCCAAATGGCCTACTTCTGCTCCTAGTTCTTGTGTTCAAAGCCGCTTGCTGCTGACCTTGAAAAATACTGCCCACAAAGATCCAGAGATCGCTGTAGCACAAAAATTTCCCCCTTTCCAATCTGGCTCCAAATCGGGGGGGGAGGGGGGGGTCTCCAGGCATTTAGCAACATTGATGTCATCAAGCAGGGCAAGTGGGCAATCACATTGGCGTATTCTCACGAGAACAGCAAATCAGGAAGTATATACCACCCTTCATTTTTTAAGTTTTACAGATTGTGAAATAAATGATTGTGACATTCACATGGGTTTAAAAAGATAAAGTGTCGTACACAATCTTTAATGTTTTTAGTTGCATAATTCTTTATTATAATGGATAAATCTGGCTTTCAACAAATATGAAGGTACTTTTTCAGCACCAGAGAGGCTGTTTAGCAGTAATCATGAACTTAGGATGTCATCTAAAAACTCAGTTACACCTCATAGCAAGGTGTAGCATTTTCAAGGGGTTTTTACAGCAAGACTGAGTGTAAGAATTTAAGTTCTTATCAGTTCAATGATTTCTAATAGATTGCTCAGGGATCTCAACAGTGCAGCCTCTGGAGGAGCATAGAATCATTGACAGCAACTTGTGAATTTCCAAATGCGCACATGCAGACTTCAGAAGTTGCTGTCAGTTTCAGAGGAGTTAGGACAGCACTGACAGTTTCACGGTTATTCCTACACCAAATTCCAGGCCACTAAATTTACACATATTTATTCTGGTACGTCTCCTGCCTTCCCTGTACTATCATCACCCAAACCCCCAGGGATCTTACTGAAGCTCTTTATCTAAATATTGTTAACACAGCTGAGGGGCAATAACTTGCATTTATACAGTGTCATTAACATAATCAAATTTTGCAAGCTTCAGACAAAATTTGACACTGAGCCACATAAAGAGATGCTAGTGCTTAAAGCTTGGTCAAAGAGTTAGTCTTTAAAGGAATGTCTGAGAAGAGAGGGAGAGATGTGGTTTAAGGAGGGAAATACCACAGCTTGACGTCTTGGCAGTTGAAGGCACAGCCACTAATGGTGGAGCAATTAAAAATTAGAGGGTTGTAGGGCTGCAGGAGTTTAATTGCCTGCATCATCCACAAGTACAAGATCAGCTTCCATGAACTAGTACAATACCTCTTCCTTTGAGCTCATTCCATCTCTGTGTGCTCATACTGTACAACCTGCCATCAAATTTTAGACAAGTGGTAACCTCTTTCAGGTCAGCATTGGGAAGACCAAAACCAATACTTTCAGCGCTCACCAAACTCTGCTTCCCTGAACTGAAGTCACACCTAAAACATCCTCTAGTGCCAAGACCGCTTACTTTTACCTCTGCAACATTACCTGTTTCTACTCCTATGACAGAGATAAAGATTGGGATTGAGCAGGAAATTTGTATCTATATGTAATGAGATCCAATGCATTATAAAATAGAAAATACAGAAAGATAATCTATTTTCCCTAATTTGCAAGTGACTTACATTACGTTCATGAGAACGACACACACACACTCAGAAGTGCTTCTCTGTATATTCACATGTCTAACATAGCTGCATTATATTTACAACCTGTGACCTTGAACCCATTATTTCCCCAAGGTCTCAATGCTCTCTTACATTTTCCCTCCAAATCACTACTCCTGGATTTACTTCCAGTCTTGGTAATAATGGCTTGTACCTAGGTCCTTTCCCCAGGCTCAGGATTCAAGAGTGGTCAAGGAACTCCCAAAAATTTACATTTACACAATTAGTGAAAATTGACAAAGATGCTTCGGAAGGATATATCATGAGCGTGATAATGATTGGCATAACTTCCTCCTCAGTAAAAGAGCAATCGCAGCATCATTCATTTTCCCTTTACTGTAGCTTTTTCCTTTCTTATTTTTTAAATATGTCCCATTTGTCCAAAATATCAATTTTACAGCCAGCAAGTTCATACACCATTCATTTATTGCCTAATCTTGATCGTGCTTAGGAGTAAAGCAGAGAGAAAGTAACTATATGTACGATGACCAACAAAGCAAGGAGCATAGAGTAGGCCATGACTGATGACAGCGGAATGGCTGAGGCAGGGAGGGGCTGAAGGGAGGATGCATTCCTGATAATCATGTGATTGCTACTGCATTAACAGCCATGCCATTTAGCCCACAACAGACACCGGGGCCACATGCCAATCAACCTGCTACAAAGACATTTTAAAAACAAGTTGCATCAATACAATCTAAATCAGCGGTGCTTATGAAATATATAAAACTGTTAAATTACTGTTTCTTGGAGACAGGAACAGCTGACACCATGGGAATAAGCTTCTCTGTAGATGTCCCCAGAATTCTGGAAAGCTGAGAAAAACCATTAAATTAAAATAATATTAAGAAAGAAAGTGCCTTTCTGAAAAAAAATTCAGATAACAAACAGGAAGCACCAGATCACTTAAATTTCAAGTTAAAAAGTTTAATTTCAATATATAAGCAGAATGGGCTTCTAGGACGATGAGGCAGTAATCTAATCGCAAGGTATCAAAATGGCAAACTTTAGGAGTGAAACTTGTACAATCATTTTAACTTCAAGGTTACACTGCTGCCTCATAACCGTTCCAAGGATCCTTTACTTGTATGACATTTAAATTTACCTTTGAATTAGTTTTTATGCTGACAGTGCCTATTAGTGCACTTCATACAACAGTTAAATAAGGACGCTCATATTAGGGTTGCTGATTGTGACTTTGCACTAAACATGCAGCTAATCACAAGGAAATCCCATGGTTAGTGATTTGCTTAAGTAAGTTGCATACAATATTTATGATCCGTTGTATTTTATACTATATAATTTTCTATCAAAAATTGAAAACGTTTATTCTTATAGTTACACAGAATTAAGAATTAAGAAATTCAAATGAAATAGTACGTTAAATTCTCAGAGCATCTGATATGTGGGGACAGGGAGAAAAAGAACTGTCCTTAATTATAAAACATTTGAATACACTTTGCTATACCCATTCATCTCTTCTCAGGGTCAAATGGTTTGAACTAAGTCACAAACAGTGGGCAGAATTTCAGGGCCCCGTTGCGGTGACTTTGTGGGGACTGGAAAATCCCGCCAGTGTAAAATCCCACCAGCATAAGTGACAATTCCAACCCCTTCAACTTAAGACTTGCAAAAATTATACAGTATACACAGTTCCTGAAGTTCCTACAGAATGCATCAAGAAACATGGCCGCAAAGCATCTATTCACTGTTAAAAATTGATGGAAATCGAGGGTGGCAAATAGAGTTCAATCTGGAGAAGTGTGAGGTAATGCACTTGGAGAAGGATAACAAGGCAAGGGAATACACAATAAATGGTAGGATCGCAGGAACCTTGGAGTGCATGTCCACAGATTCCAGAAGGTGGCTGGGCAGCTAGATAAGGTGATCAAGACTGCATACGGGATACTTGCCTTTATTAGTCAAGGCAGTGGCGTATTGGTATTGTCGCTGGATAAGTAATCCAGGAACCAAGGGTAATGCTGTGGGGACCTGGGTTCAAATTCCACTATGGCAGATGGTGAAATTTGAATTCAATAAAAATCTGGAATTAAAAGTCCAATGATGACCACAAAACCGTTGTCGATTGTTATAAAAACCCTTCTGGTTCACTAATGCCCTTTAGGGAAGGAAATCTGCCATCCTTACCTAGCCTACATGTGACTCCAGCCCATGTGGTTAACTCTTAAGTGGCCTAGCAAACCACTCAGTTCTATCAAACTGCTAAAAGGTCTAAAAGGAATGAAACTGAACAGACCACCTGACATCGAGCTAGGCACTGGAAATGACAACAGCAAATTCAGCCCTGTCGACCCTGGAAAGTCCTCTTTACTAACGTCTAGGGGGCTAGTGCCAAAATTGGGAGAGCTGTCTCACAGGCCAGTCATGCAACAGCCTGACATAGTCAGCCTCACGGAATAATACTTTACAAATAATGTCCCAGACACAACCTTTACCATCCCTGGGTATGACTGGTCAGACAGACCCAGTAGAGGTGGCAGCATGGTGGTATACAGTCGGGAGGGAGTTGCCCTGGGAGTCCTCAACATCGACTCGGGATCCCATAAAGTCTCATGGCATCAGGTCAAACATGATTACCACGTACTGTCCTCCCTCAGCTGATGAATCAGTGCTCCTCCATGTTGAGCATCACTTGGAGCAAGAATTGAGGGGGGCTATTGGCACAGAACGTACACCAGGAGGCGGGGGTGGTGGCTTCGATGTCCATCATCAAGAGCGGCTCAGTAGCACCACTACTGACCGTGCTGGCTTAGTCCTAAAGGACATAGCTGCTTGACTGGGTCTGTGAAGGTGGTGAGGCAACCAACAGGAGGGAAAAACATCTTTGACCTCATCTCACCAATCTGCCTGCCGCAGATGCGTCCATCCCTTACAGTATCGGTAGGAGTGGCCACTGCACAATCCTTGTGGAGACGAAGTCCTGTCTTCACATTGAGGACATCCTCCATCATGTTGTGTGGCACTATCACTGTGCTAAGTGGGAGAGATTTCAAACAGGTCTAGCAACTCAAGGCGGGGCAACCATGAGGCGCTGTGGGCCATCAGCAGCAGGAGCAGTGTACTCAACCACAATCTCATGGCCCAGCATAACCACCCCCCCCAACCTCCAAGCCAGGGGATCAACCCTGGTTCAAAGAAGAGTGCAGGATGGCATGCCAGGAGCAACACCAGAACTACCTAAAAATGAGCTGTCAACCTGGTAAAGCTACAACACAGGGACTACTTGCGTGCCAAACAGCAAGCAAAAGACAGAAATAAGTGATTCCGCAACCAATGGATCACATCTAAGCTCTGCAGTCCCGCAACATCCAGTCGTGAATGGAGAACGACAATTAAACAACTCACTGGAGGAGGAGGCTCCACAAATATTCCCATCCTCAATGATGGAGGAGCCCAGCACATCAGTGCAAAATATAAGGCTGAAACATTTGTAACAATCTTCAGCCAGAAGTGCCGAGAGGATGGTCCGTCTTGGCCTCCTCCAGAGGTCCCCAGCATCACAAATGCCAGTCTTCAGCCAATTTGATTCACTCTACGTGATATCAAGGAACAGCTGAAGGCACTGGATACTGCAAAGGCTATGGGTCCTGACAATATTCCAGCAACAGTACTGGAGGCCTGTGCTCCAGAATTTGCCACACCCCTAGCCAAGCTGTTCCAGTACAGCTAAAAGACTGGCATCTATGTAGAAAATTGTCCAGGTATGTCCTGTACACAAGAAGCAGGACAAATCCAACCCAGCCAATTACCGCTACATCAGTCTACTCTCCAGCATCAGTAAAGTGATGCAAGGGGTCATCAAGAGTGCTATCAAGCAGCACTTGCATAGCAATAACCTGCTCATTGATGCCCAGTTTGGGTTCTGCCCAGGTCACTCAGCTCCTGACCTCATTGCAGCCTTGGTTCAAACATGGACAAAAGAACTGAACTCCAGAGGTGAGGTGAGAGTGACTGCCCTTGACATCAAGGCAGCAATTGATGAAGTGTGGCATCAGGAAGCCCTAGCAAAACTGGAGTCAATGGGAATCAGGGGGAAGACTCTCCGCTGGTTGGAGTCATACTTAGCACAAAGAAAGATGATTGTGGTTGTTGGAGGTCACTCATCTTAGTTCCAGGGCATCACTGCAGGAGTTCCTCAGGGTAATGTCCTTGGCCCAACCATCTTCAGCTGCTTCATCAATGGCCTTCCTTCCATCATAAGGTCAGAAGTGGGGATGTTCACTAATGATTGCACAATATTCAGCACCATATGCAACTCCTCAAATACTGAAGCAGTCCCTGTCCAAATGCAGCAAGACCTGGACAATATCCAAGCTTGGGCTGACAAGTGGCAAGTAACATTCGCGCCACACAAGTGTCAGGCAACGGCCATCTCCAAGAAGTGAGAATCCAACCATTGCCCCTTGATATTCAATTGCATTAGCATCACTGAATCCCCCACTAACAACATACTGGGGGTTACCATTGACTAGAAACTGAACTGGACCACCTATATAAATACTGTGGCTACAAGAGCAGGTCAGAGGCTGGGAATCATGCGACGAGTAACTGCCCCCTGATTCCCCAAAGCCTGTCCACCATCTACAAGGCACATGTCAGGAGTGTGATGGAATACTCCCTACTTTCCTGGACAAGTGCAGCTCCAACAACACTCAAGAAGCTTGACACCATCCAGGACAAAGCAGTCCACTTGACTGGCACCCCATCCACAAACATTCACTCTCCCGACCACCGACACAGTGGTAGCAGTATGTATCATCTACAAGTTGCATTGTAGGAACTCACCTAGCCTCCTTAGACAGCACCTTCCAGACCCACGACCACTACCATCTAGAAGGACAAGGGCAGCAGACAGATGGGAACACCATCACCTGGAAGTTCCCCTCCAAGTCACTCACTACCCTGGCTTGGAAATATATCACCTTTCCTTCACTGTCGCTGGGTTAAAATCCTGGAGCTCCCTCCCTAACAGTACTGTGGGTGCACCTACACTACAGGGACTGCTCACCACCACCTTCTTAAGGGCAATAAATTCCGGCCTAGTCAGCGATGCCCACATCACATGAATGAATTTAAAAAGCAGCTGGGAGGGATGTTGGGACTGTATAAAAAAACTGGTTAGGCCACAGCTGGAGTAACGTGTGCAGTTCTGGTCACCACATTAAACAATAGGAAACATGTAGAGAGGAGATTTACCAGGATGTTGCCTGAACTAGAAAATTTTAATTGTGAGGAAAGATTGGATAGGCTATGGTTACTTTCTCTGGATGAGGAGGCTGATGGGTAACCATATTGAAGTGCATTAAATTATGAGGGGTCTAGAATGGGTAGGAAAGACCTATTTCCCTTCGTTGAGTGGTCCATTACCAGGAGGTATAGATTTAAGGCAAGAGGTTGGTTTATAGAGGATTCGCGAAAACAATTTTTCACCCTAGAGTGTGGAGGGAATCAGTGTAGAAGCAGAAACACTCGCAGCATTTAAGAAGTACTTGGACATGCAATTGAAATACCATAATCCAAAAGGCAAACATTGATATTCCTCCCCACTCACCCCACCAAGTCAAAAATCACTAAAAAAACATTTAGTTGGTCAAAAAATAAAATACAGACCAAGAGCTGGAAAGTGGAATTAGGCTAGATGGCTTCTTGGCAGCCAAAGTGGACACAATGGGCTGAATGGCCTCAATCCATGCTGTAAATTTCTATGATTCTATTACACTGCCTACTCCTGTCTTATGAAGGTTACTTGAAATGCTGTAAAATGTAAACAATATATATGAACAGAATTTCCTTGAAAAAAGTATTGATGTAGCACTTCACATCCTCAGAATGTCCCAAGGAGTTCCACAAGTAATGTGTTATGTTTGAATTGAAAATGCTGTTGTCATGTAGGCAAACCAGGTGGCCAGTTTGCAGACAGCAAACAGCAAATGAGTTGAATGACTAATGAAACAGTGCTGGAAACACTCAGGTCAGACAGCATCAATGAAAAGAGAACAATAGAATCAATGTTTCAAGTCAATGACTTTGTCAGAACTGCAGTTTAAGGATCAATGACCTTAAATGTTAACCCTACCCTCTTCTCTTCACAGGTGCTGCTGAATGTTTCGAGCGTTTTCTGTTGTCATTTTAGACTTCCAGTATCTGCCATATTTTATTTTTTTGACCAACTAGATTTTTTTTTGGCAATTTTGGCCAACTGGGAGGGGGGGCATTGGAGGGCGGGTGGATATCAATGATTGCCAGCTCACAAGGACAACTCATTGCTCTTCTTGAACAGGCAGTCATGGCTGTTGTCTAAATCTCACTAATGATTTAGTGATACAATCATTTGCTACCAAATATTCTTCCTTATTTCACTGTTGATAGTAATGGCAATGAGCTGATCTGGCATAGTTTAATCGAATTAAACATTATAAACTTCTGATTAGTAGCACATTATTTCCAAGCTGGAAAAATTAATTTTCCATTGAAGGGAAAGGATAATAGCTTAAAAAAAATCTTTAGCTAGTGTCAATTTATATAATATGCAAAGCTCAATGCTTCTCCAGTTATCAAATAGCTTAAAAAACAGAAAATGCTGGAAAAACTCAGGTCTAACAGCATGTGTGGAGAGAAAAAAAGGTTAAAGTTTATGACTCTTCTTCATAAGAACTCGAAACGTTAACTCTTTTCTCTCTGTACACAGATGCTGTTAGACCTGCTGAGTTTTTCCAGCATTTTCTGTCGTTTCAGATTTCCAGCATCCACAATATTTTGTTTTTTTTCAAATTGTTTCCAAAATGTTTTTTCATAAGCCGGTATTGGAAAACTGATAGAACTGGTGTATTTATACCATGGTATTCAACAAACTCACAACAGACAACAACTGAAGGTCACGCAATATGGAACCCCTGAATTAGATGATCAGCGTATCTTAAAAGCGCTGCTTGCTGCTACGTACCTGAGCTGCTATAGACCTTCGGAAAAGGCAAGCCATACCATCATTTGCCTGAGAACTAAAATTCAGGAATCCACATTCAATTCCCTGCCTTCTACAGCGCTTATGCCATTCAGCTACTCAGATCTGCAAACTCACAACTTCTACCTTGCGGCTGCCCCGTAAAGCAGCAACTCACACGCGCCGTGCTGTAGACCCCGCCTTCTGACCTCCGAACTCTGAACTGTGACCAGGACCACAATCAGCCAATGGCAATGGCCCTCCCAGTCTGTGCGCTGGTCGCGGGGAGGTAGAGGCGCTCTGATTGGCTCTCAGCGGAGTGCTAGAACGAGTGGGAATCGCGCGGTGGGGAGGGGGAGCGTTTCGGAAAGCGAATGTGGAGTCAATGGCGACTAGTTCTGTATCCAAGGTAAAGGCTCCTTCCACTGAGATCCACATGAGGGGAATTAGAGGAGGGTGCAACTCGCCGGGGGTGGGGGCTCCTGCTTTAGGCTTTTGCCAACACTAAGTACTATTGTCTGAAGTAAAATACACCAGCAACTGAACCATAAGCTGAGTTTGCTGTTGTTCGGAGTTGAGTATATTAGTAATTTGTGCAGTGAAACTAGGGATCTGTCAATCCAACTACTTCAGGGACTTTCCTCCCCACTCCACCCCAGACCCCAGTTTGACCAGGGTTTCTTGAGCTATACTGAGCTGATTTCTGGCCTGATCTTGCATCTCCAGTGTGATCCACATCTGGATCAAGACTATGATGATATCTGGAGCCAGGTAGTTCTGGCAGAACCTGAACTAGGTGATGTTGAGAAGTTATTGGTGATCTGGTGTTGCTTGATGGCATTATTGATTACTCTGCTACTTCGCTGATGTTTGCAAGGAGGCTAATTCAACGCTATTTGAAAAAGTTAGATTTATCCTGTTTTCCTGAGGATAGAACATACCTGGGCAATCTTGAACACTGTCGTGGATAAAGTTTCGTAGCTCTGTTGGAACATCTTGGCTAGGGCAGCAGCTTATGTGCACTCTCACTATCATTTCGCTAAGCACACTTCTACACAAAAGTTGCTACTTCACTATACAAGTCCAACATCTAAGCTAAAACTATCTGCCCAACGCAGTTGCTCACTTTTAGTAACAACTTTCCATCCCTATGTACAGCCTGGAACCATGTTGTTAATGTTGGTGTAACTACTGTCTCCATTTTCCAGAAGCACTGACACCTGTAGATCTGCTAATATGTTTAATCTGCTCTGATTAATTAGTATTTCATTCTCTCCATTATCTTATCTTCAATGTGTCTTTCTCCATGGACACAAGACTAACTTAAGTTTAAAAATTAGTAAGCAATTTTTTCTAAAAAAAAAATTACTTTTTGATTTCCTTTGGTGAAGGTAGCATGCAGCTAAGTCATACAAACTGTGAGGTATTGGGTTATATTACTGATCGCTGCTGAGTTTGTTAATTCAGATGGATTGGCTGTAGGGTTATTACAATTATCTATAACATCCTGGGGATTACCACTGACCAGAAACTAAACCTGACCAACCATATAAATACTGTGGCTACAAGAGCAGGTCAGAGGCTAAGAATCCTGCGATGAGTAACTCACCTCCTGACTCCCCAAAGCCTGTCCACCATCTACAAGACACAAATCAGGAGTGTGGTGGAATACTGTCCACTTGCCTGGACGAATACAGCTCAAACAACACTCTAGAAGCTTGACACCATCCAGGACAAAGCAGCCCGCTTGATTGGCACCACATCCACAAACATTCACTCTCTCCACCATTGACGAATAGTGGCAACAGCGTGTACCATCTACAAGATGCGCTGCAACAACTCACCAAGGCTCCTTCAACGGCACCTTCCAAACCCATGACTTCTACCAGCAAGAAGGACAAGGGCAGCAGATACATGGGAACACCACCACCTGCAAGTTCCCCTCCAAGCCACACACCACCCTGACTTGAAGCTACATCGCTGTTCCTTCAATGTCACTGGGTCAAAATCCTGGAACTCCCTCCCTAACAGCACTGTGGGTGTACTTACACCACATGGACTGCAGCGGCTCAAGAAGGCAGCTTACCACCACCTTCTCAAGGACAATTAAGGGATGGACAATAAATGCTGGCCTAACCAGCCATGCCCAAACCTCGTGAAAGAATAAAGGTTTTAAAAAGTTTTTAAAAATCAATAGGTATCTAAGTGAGGCACCCCTATGGCACTGTATCCCATCGTGAGTCAGCAGTTTTAGGGGGACAGGTGGAACTTGGACGGGGAAACATTGTTTTGTCATTGTGGTTTGATGTATCATTTGAGAATATGTATGTCTGATTATTCCAGCCCTAGAATAGCAAAACCTGATGAGTCACTTGCAGACACTAGACATAGTCTCCATTACTGTATTCTGAAAGCTCCATGATGCTTCCATTTACTTGAGTTTGTTTAAATTAAATTCCTCTGCAATATTAGAATGTGAATTAATGTAGGCAGCTGTTCACAGTTCTGTTTCTAATGCCTGAGATTTAGTGAACTGTTGCACAGTGTTAAGATTGTAACATGATGTAGCTGCAAGCGGTTGATTTTTTTTTGTTCCCCTTTTGCCATACAGGGGTGTTTTGTTTTCAAGCCAAAAGACTCCAAAAAGAGAAAGATATCTGTCACAGGTTTGTACCCACTGTTTTAATTAGACAGAATTGTGTGCAGGTCATGTGTACAACATTGGGTAAATAAGTACTGTATTTTATATTATAGTGCACTGCTATGTTTAATGACATTCCACATTTTGTTTCTATCACTTATTTGTTCTGTTCTCATCCCTATATATCTAATTCCTCCATCTCCCCCCCCCCCCTTAATCTGCCCACAACAAAATGCAATAAAGTGTCATTTTGAGGATGAGCTCAAACATGTTTGCAATAGATTCTGGGAGTTGTAGTGCTGACCAGCATTCCTGGTTTTGCTCGACTGGCTGCTAGTTCAAACTTCCTCCGATAACACTGTAGAGATAGAACATGTAACAGCTGGGAAACGGTGCGCATGAGGCTATGGGCAAGATTTTTCAGATAGCGGTGTTCAGCACCCCCCGGGTTAGTGGGAAATGCATCCCCGATGAGGCAGCCAGTATTGCAGCTATTTAACGCACCTCGCTCAGGAGGAAGTCCCACCTCAGAAAGCTGTCAGTCAATCAGTGATCCTAGTAGCACTGCCCAGGAGTGGAGCTAGAAGCAGTCCCCAAGATTCTAAGTCCGGGAGTCCAGGACCAGGTAAATGTGGGGGGATCTCGGGGAGGAGAGGTGAAGCCTGAAGTGGGTGGGGAGTGAAGGGTGACAATGTTGGAGGAGAGGCTGGGGGATGGGAGGGGGTGGGGAGGAGCACCTTTGTGGGGCATACCTTGTAGGGGGATGCTTGATGCTGGAGGGAGGCAGCCCACCTCTTCTCATCCAAGACCTGAACAGGGTGACTTTCCGCGCTTCCCTCATGCTGCTGAACTCCTCCTCCTGAAAATTGAGGCCGGATGGGAAACAGCCCTTAACTGGTCCTTAATTGCCCACGTATGGACCTCAATTGGGGCAATTGATTGATTGTAAAATAACACCCCCCCCCTCAGCTCAAACTGAGCTATATTATTGTTCAGAACAATTAATTTTGCCTGTTGTAAATATGAACAAGAAAAGAAAGAAGGACTTGGATTTGTAGAACGAACACCTTTCATAGCTGCAAGATGTTCCGAAATGTTTTACAGCCAATAAAGTGCTTTGGCAGTGTAGTCACTGTTGTAAGAATTGTAGAAAGTCAAACTGTTGCAAATAACAACAAAGCTAATTTAGGTGACCATAACTTTTGCACTAAGCAGCCATTAATTGAAAGATCATTTTTTATCTTTCACTTGGGTGTGTGTATTAAAACAAAGTCTGGCCAATAATTGCAGTAATTAAAATTATATTCTGTTTTATAAAAGAAATGAAAATATATTTATTTGCTTTTCCTCCCCCTCGAGTCTGATTTGGTTAACTTGAGACATTCTGCGTCCAGGCTTTGCCTGAAATTGTTTTGCAGCTGAGATATACGTTTTTTTTTCCACAGGAGGAACATAGGCCGGGATTTTCTGGCGGGCCAGCCAAAAGCCCGTTGACTTTTCTTTTATATGTAGCCTTTGACATTGTAAAACTGTCACCATTTAAAATTTGTCCTTAGAAATTGGCTGCCGGCTGTGTCTTAAAGAAATCAAATAAACTGTCCAAAAGAAGACCACTAAAATATACTGAAGATTCAGTATCTTAGTGTGGGGTAAAACTCTTTGGATGTTTCACAATGTTAAAAGACATTATGTAAATATAAATTGTTGGCATTGATAGTCATGTTGCATTTTATTTTATTTTTTAAATAGTTATCTACAGGGGAGAGAGGCAAACTGAACCTTTATTTTTCTCACCCTCTGTCCATAAGCAGAGTTGTTTTAATTTTTGAATTAGTGGCGTGTTTCCCCAAACCCACTGTTGGCGAAGTCAATTTTAAAGTAACTTGCAGCAAAATCTCTTTAGGGTTAAACCAGAAGTATCGCTTATCCGTACACTCAAACCCGGGGGATGGCCGCCACAGCTCCATATACACACGCACACGAGCAGGAGATAGGAAAGGAGAGTTTTACGATTAGCAATAACTTAAAACAAGAAAAACCCCAAAGATAGGGATATTAATCCACGTGAATGTTAGAATCCAGAATGTCAGAGCTCAGTGAGGGTCCCTTCATGTAGGAGTTAAAGTTCAGGTGGGCTCAGCTAGCTGAAAGCAGGAGTTACCGAATTCCTTCAAAGTTGGTGATGGTGCAGCAAGATGAGGCTGGTAAACAGAGATTTTGTCTGCTCTACAGGCAATGGCAGGAATCTTCCAGAGCACCAGGCTTCAAGGAGTTTTAGACTTGAGGCAGGCTTTGTTTTCAGCCTGCAGTCCTGCTTTGGTGTTGACAGGGCTAGATGTTAACAGCAGACTGCCCTGGGAGTCCAGGAATTTAGTATTAAAACTTTCCAAAGGCCAAAGGAGCTTAGATCTTGTGATGAGTCAGTTTCAGGTTAATAATCAGTTTTGAAGTCTCTGGTCAAAATCCATTGTTCCTCTTGGGTGATAGATGGTGGATACTAGTGCCTCTGCAGCTATAACAAGTTTTGATGCTTGCTGTCTGTTTTAAGTCTAGGTTGGGAAGACAGACTATCTGCTGCTCCTTTGTTTCATTGATTGTAATTGTTCACACAATGATAGGTGTGAGATTCCACAAGGATGAGGGTTGAGCTTTGTTCTGTACGGAAGCATGGACTGCTTCAGTACCGTGACTCCTCAGACATTGAAGCAGTCCATGTCCAAATGCAGCAAGACCTGGACAATATCCAGGCCTGGGCTGACAAATGGCAAGTAACGTTAGTGCCACACAAGTACTGGGAAATGACCATCTCCAACAAGAGAGAATCTAACCATCGCCCCTTGACATTCAATGGTACTACCATTGCTGAATCCCCCTCTATTAACATCCTGGGGATTACCATTGCCCAGAGCCTAAACTGGCCTAGCCATATAAATACTGTGGCTACAAGATCAGGTCAGAAGCTGGGAATTCTGTGGTGAGTAACTCACTTCCCTACTCCCCAAAGCCTGTCCACCATCTACAAGGTACAAGTCAAGAGTGTGAAGGAATATTCTCCACTTCCCTGGATGAGTGCAGCTCCAACAACACTCAAGAAGCTCAACACCATCCAGGAGAAAACAGCCCACTTGATTGGCACCCCATCGACAAACATTCACTCCCTCTCCCACCGACGCACAATGGCAGCAGTATGTACCATCTACAAGATGCACTGCTGGAACTCACCAAGGCTCCTTAGCAGCATGTTCCAAACCCACAACCACTACCATCTAGAAGGTACAAGGGCAGCCAATACATAGGAAGACCACCACCTGGAAGTTCCCCTCCAAGCCACTCATCATCCTGACTTGGAAATATATCGCCGTTCCTTCACTGTCACTAGGTAAAAATCCTGGAACTCCCTTCCTAACAGCACTGTGGGTGTACCTACATCACATGGACTGCAGTGGTTCAAGAAGGCAGCTCACCACCACCTTCTCAAGGGCAACTAGGGATGGGCAATAAATTCTGGCCTAGCCAGTGACGCCCATATCCCATGAATGAAAAAATAATCTATTGGAAGTTTCCAGAACTATAGCCAACTTGCACATCGTGACCTGTAGCAGCCATGTTTTTGGTGTAGCAAAGTCCAAGGAGCAAGCAAGGTTTGATTTAAACAGTTTATGATCTCTTTCATGTCTTATGGACATGACAAATGCAAGTAGTTACTCTGTAGTTACTAATGGCAATTTTGCAACTTTGTCCAGCTGAATCTTTTGGAATATGGTTTAATCTTACACTTTAAGGTAGTCTTGATATTTTTAGGACCATTTTACATAATTCCCCTGAATAAAATTAGCTGATCTCCCATGGCCTTGGTGAATATGATTTCTCTTGCCCGTACCTGCATTGTTGATTCTGTCTTCTCATCTTTTTAAAATATAGAAAATAGAAGCAGGAGTAAGTCATTTGGCCCTACGAGCCTGCTCTGCCATTCAATATGATCATGGCTGACGCTCTGTCTCAACATCAGACTCCCGTGCTCTCCCCATACTCCGTGACGCCTTTAGAGTCTAGAAACCTATTTCCTCCTTAAACATATTCAGTGAGTTAGCCTCCATCGCCCCCTGTGGTAGAGAATTCCACAGATTCACCACCCTCTGAGTGAAGAAGTTTCTCCTCATCTCAGTCTTAAATGGCCCATATCATATCCTGAGGTTGCGACCCCTTGTTCTAGACCCCCCCCAGCCATTCTGGACCTCCCCCCTTGCATCTATTCTGTCTAGCCTTGTCAGAATTTTATATGTTTCAATGCGATCTCACCTCATTCTTCTGAACTCCAATGAACACTGGCCTAGTCAGCCTAATATCTCCTCATACGACACCCCAGTAATCAGTCCGGTGTTCCTTCGCTGCACTCTCTCTATGGCAAGTATATCCTTCCTTACATAAGGAGACCAAAACTGCAAACAATAATCTAGGTGTGGTCTCACCAAGGCCCTGTATAGCTGCAGTAAGACATCCTTGCTCTTGTGCTCAAGTCCTCTCGCAATGAAAGCCAACATACCATTTGCCTTCTTAACTGCTTGCTGCACCTGCGTGCTTGCTTTCAGTGATTGGTGTACAAGGACACCCAGGTCCCTTTGTACATCAACATTTCCCAAGCAATCACTATTTAAATAATACTCTGCCAATCTGTTTTTCCTCCCAAAGCGGATAACTTCACAATTAAGCATCTGCCATGTATTTGCCCACACACTCAACTCGTCTAAATTGCTTCTTAACATCCTCCTCACCACTCACATTCCCACCTAGTTTTGTGTCATCAGCAAACTTGTAAATATTACATTTGGTGCCCTCATCCAAATCATTGATATATATTGTGAATAGCTGGGGCCAAAGCACTTATCCCTGCGGTACCCCACTAGTCATTGCCTGCCACTCCAAAAAAGACCCATTTATTCCTATTCTGTTTCCTGTATGCTAACCAATTCTCAATCCATACCAATATATTACCCCCCAGTCCCATGTGCTTTAATTTTACACATGAATATCTTACGTGGGACTTCATCGAACGCTTCCTGAAAATCCAAATACACCACATCCACTGGTTCTCCCTTATCTACTCTGTTGTTTCGTCCTCAAAAGACTCCAGCAGGTTTGTCAAACATGACCTCCCTTTCATAAATCCATGTTGACTCTGCCTAATCCCTTTGATATTTTCTATGTGTCTTGTTATCACATCCTTTATAATAGACTCTAGCATTTTCCCTATTACTGATGTTAGGCTAACCAGCCTGTAATTTGCTGTTTTCTCCCTCCCTCCTTTTTTAAATAGTGGGGTTACATTTGCCACTCTCCAATCTGTTGGACTGTTCCAGAATCTACAGAATTTTGGAAGATGCCAACCAACACATCCACTATTTCCATGGTCACCTCCTTTAGTACCCTGGGATGTAGATTATCAGGCCCTGGGGATTTATCTGCTTTCAGTCCCATTAATTTCCCCAACATTTTTTTTAGTAATACTAATTTCCTTAATTTCCTCCTCACTAGACTCTCGATTACCTAGCATTTTTGGGAAGTTATTTGTGTCTTCCTCCGTGAAGACAGACCTAAAGCAGTTGTTTAATTGCTCTGCCATTTCCTTGTTCTCTATTATAAATTCTCCCATTTTGGACTGTAAGGGACCTACATTTGTCTTCAATCTTTTTTTTCTTCCATGCTTATGTAAGCTTTTACAGTCCTCATTTATGTTCCTTGCAAGTTTACTCTTGTACTCTGTTTTTCCCCTCTTTGTCAATCTCTTGGTCCTCCTTTGCTGAATTCTAAACAGCTGCCAATCCTCAGGCTTGCTACTTTTTCTAGCAACTTTACATGACTCCTCTATGAATCTAATATTATTCTTAATTTCTTCCATTAACCATGGTTGGGCGACTTTTCCAGTTGTGTTTTTGTGTCAGAAAGGAATATATAACTGTTGCAATACATACACTTGTTCCTTAAATATTAGCCATTGCCTATCCACCATCATGCTTTTTAATGATGTTCCTTAAACTATCTTAACCAACTCACGCCTCATAGCATTCTCCCATTTTGGACTGTAAGGGACCTACATTTGCTTTCACCAATCTTTTTCTTCTTATGTACTTATACCTTCGTAGTTTCCTTTGTTTAGATTTAGGACCCTAGTTTCGGATTGGACTACTTCACTTTCCAACCTAAGGAAGAATTCTATCATGTTATGGTCACTGTTCCCTAAAGGACCCTGCACAACAAGATTGTTAATTAACCCCTTCTCATTGCACAAAACCAAATCTAGGATAGCCTGTTCCCTAGTTAGTTGCTTGACGCACTGGTCTATAAACCCATCTTGTACACACTCCAGAAATTCATCCGCCACAGTATTATTGCTAATTTGGCTTGCCCAGTCTATATGTAAATTAAAGTCACCTATGATTACTGTAGCACCCATGTTACATTCTCTAATTTCCTTTTTAATACCATCCACTACCTTACTGTTTGGAGGCGTTTAGACAACTCCCACTAATGTTTTCCGTGCTTGTTGCTTCTTAGCCCCACCTAGATTGATCCTACATCTAGATTTTCTGAGCCAGTATCCTCTCCCACTTTTGCACTGATTTCACCCTTAACTAACAATGCCACTCTACCTCCTTTTCCTTTTCGCTTGTCCGTCCTAAATATTGAATACACTGAGTTATTCAGTTCCCACCCTTGGTCACCCTGCAGCTATGTCTCTGTAATCGCAATCCTGTCGTACCTGTTTGCATCTGTTTGTGCTGTTAATTTGTCCACCTTATTGTGAATGCTCCATGCATTCAGATACAGTGCCTTTTAGACTTGTCTTTTTACACATTGTTTTTTGTACTATGGCCCTATTTGCTGCTAACCCCCGTTTCCTCTGCCTTCAAGTTTTGCTTTTACTTTTCTGTCTTTCATTTCTATCTTTGTTTCCCTCTCTTGTGTCTCCTCTCTCAGGTTCCCATTCCCCAGCCACTCTAGTTTAAACCCTCCCCCACAGTACTACTGAATACCCTTGCGAGGATATTGGTTCCGGTCCTGCTGGGGTGCAACCCGTCCAGCTTGTACAGATCCCATCTTCCTCAGATTCGGTCCCAATGCCTCAGGAATCTAACTCCTTCCATCCTACACCATTTCTCCAGCCACACATACAGCCGGTCTATTCTCCTATTCCTGATCTCGCTAGTTTGTGGCACAGGCAGTAATCCTGAAATTACTACCTTTCAAGGTCCTGCTTTTTAATTTATTTCCTAGCTCCCTATATTCTGCTTTCAAGATCTCATCCTTTTTACCTATGTCCTTGATACCAATATGGGCCACGACCTCTGGCTGTTCACCCTCCCCCTTCAGAATGTCCTGCAGTCGCTCAGTGACACTCTTGACCCTGGCACCAGGGAGGCAACATACCATCCTGGTGTCACGTCTGCGGCTGCAGAAATGTCTTATCTGTCCCCCTTATGATAGAATCCCCTATAACTATTGCTGTCCCACTCTTTTCTCCCCACCAGCCCCGTGCAGCTGAGCCACTCATGGTACCACGGACTTGGCTTTTGCTGCATTTCCCTGAGAAGCCATCTCCCCCAGCAGTATCCAAAATGGAAAGTCAGGGGTCTCCTGCACTCCTGGCCTTTACTCTGTCTGGTGGTCATCATTTGCCTTTCTCCCTGTACACTCTTTACCTGCGGTGTGACCACCTCATTGGATGTGTTATCCACAAAGATCTCAGACCTTTGGATGCTCCACAGTGACTCAGCCGCTGCTCCAGATCCGAAACACAGATTTTAAGCAGCTGCAGTTGAAGGCACTTCCTGCACATGTGGTCACCGTGGACACTGGAAGTGTCCCTGCCCTTCCCCCATTGCACAGGGGGAAGCATTCCACGTGACCAAGCTGTCCTGCCATGAGTTACCCTAAAATTACTCCCTTTACTTTTACTTCCACTAGTTTAAAGAATATTAAGGACAGTAGAAATACTCAGCAAGTCCTACTTACAAAGGCCACTGCTCTTCTTTCTGAGGAATGGTAGAAAATGAGAGGATCACCTCCTTCCCTCTTCAGCGAACCCCCTCACTCACCAAACTCCAACTGAAGTACTCAAATGCAGCCCAAGGTAGCACTGTAGATAGCCTGCTTTTCTGGTCCCTAGCTTCTGAAAACCTGCTTAGCTGCAAGCAGAGCCTGAATGAGTCCTGTTTTAAAGCTGGACTAAAACTCACCTCCCAATCTAAAGAGCAACTTCTGGTTAATTGCTTAATTAAAGAAAGACTAGTCTGTAGATAGAAATTAATCCTTAAATTAAATTAACCCTTAAAACTCTCACTCACCAAACTCTAACTGAAGCACTCAAATGCAGCCCAAGACAGAACTTGGTGCAGACCTGTTTCTTTCTTTGCTGCTTCTCTGCATTTAACCCTTGTTTTGCTTCCTCTGTCTGAACTCTTCTGTCTGTGCCTCTATCTCTCTCTTTCTTTCCTTTTGTGTGAGAGGTGGCATGATTACGTGTGATATGGAAAGCAGCTGCCAATGAATGCAGACAGCATTTGGGGTAAGTGTTGTGGAGGAAATGTGGCCTTCCGTGGCTACCTTTCCATCTCTTTCCCCGATAATTATTGCATACTATCATCTTTATTACACCTCATCCCTTCATCTTTCCACTGCCCATTTCCCTCCCTATCACTTATCCTCCGCTGTCCCTGTCTCTTCCTCTTTGAATCATACTCTCAAGCCCCCTATCTTAATCTCCCCCTTGCTGTATTGCCAATCACCTCATTCTTAAGCCTTCATCCATTCTACATTACTCCCAACCACTTCCACAAAGTCACCTCCTTACCCTTACCTATTGTCATCAGTCTGCCCTGCTTCTACGTTAAGGTTTGCATTAATTCCAAATTTTTACTTTTTCTACCTGTCCTTCCACTTGTATATCTATCTCCCCTTCAGTTCAATTTGCCTTTTTAAAGTTTATAAAGTACAAAATAAAATTTACAACAGGTGTGGCACAGGAACATTTACTTTTTTATAATTCCCTCACATGCAGACTATTTTTAGTTTTAAAAATTGTTCTGGAAATTTGTCGTCTTGCTCGCAGGTGAAGACAAAAAATCCTATTGACACCTGGTAACCAGGTGCACAATCAAACTGCTCAATTAAATTCAACTTGCAAATCGGGACAAAAATAACCAGTTCTGCGTTCAGACTTTAGGAGACTGACAACTTCATGTTAACATTTTAAGCAAGGATTAAAAAGACAAAATCAATGGGTAATATATTCAAACCAAAAAGTATTTCTTTTTACTCATGGGATATGGGTGTCGCTGACTGGACCAGCATTTATTGCCCATCCTTAATTGCCTTTGAGAAGGTGGTAGTGAGCTGCCTTCCTGAACTACTGCAGCCCATGTGGTGTAGATACAATCACAGTGCTGTTAGGAAGGGAGTTCCAGGATTTTGAACCAGCGACAGTGAAGGAACGGCGATATAGTTCCAATTCAGGATGGTGTATGGCTTGGAGGGGAACTTCCAGGTGGTGGTGTAACCATACATCTGCTGCCCTTGTCCATTTAGGTGGTAGAGGTCATGGGTTTGGAAGGTGCTGTTGAAGGAGCTTTGGTAAGTTACTGCAGTGCACCTTGTAGGTGGTACACCTTGCTGTCACAGTGCATTGGTGATGGATGGAGTGAATCTTTAAGGTGGTGGATGGGGTGCCAATCAAGCAGGCTGCTTTGTCCTGGATGGTGTCAAGTTTCTTGAGCGTTGTTGGAGCTGCACCCACCCAGGCAAGTGGGGAGTATTCCATCACACCCCTGACTTGTGCCTTGTAGATTGTGGACAGGTTTTGGGGATTCAGGAGGTGAGTTATTCGCCACATAATTCCTAGCCTATGACCTGCTCTTGCAACCACAGTATTTCAATGGCTGTTCAGTTCAGTTTCTGGTCAATGTAACCCCCAGGATGTTGATAGAGGGGGATTCAGCAACGTTAATGCCATTGAATGTCAAGGGCCCATGATTAGGTTCTCTCTTGTTGGAGATGGTCATTGCTTGACACTTGTGTGGCGCGAATGTTACTTGCCACTTGTCAGCCAAAGCCTGAATATTATCCAGGTCTTGCTGCATGTGGGCACAGAGTGCTTCAGTATCTGAGGTGTTGCAAGTGGTGCTGAACACCCCCACTTCTGACCTTGTGATGGAGGGAAGGTCATTGATGAAGCAGCTGAAGATGGTTGGGCTTAGGACACTACCCTGAGCAACTCCTGCAGTGAAGTCCTGGGACAGAGATGATTGACCTCCAACAACCAGGATGGAAGACTGATGCATCCCAAGGATTTTCTGTATGGTGAGGTAGCTGGAACCAAACGACTAGTACTATGCTCAATGTTCCGCTTCAAGGGTGCTTGAAAGCATGGCATGAAGGCCATAAGCATCAATTCTCGCACCTGGGAGACAATAGCAGATGACAGAGGAAAATGTGGGCCAAAGTGCGTCATGGCAATTGCTGGTTACAGCGGCTTGGTAACACTAAAGATGACATCCCACAATGACTCCTGATAATCACTTCACATGCAGCACTTGTGACAGAATCTGCCTCTCAACCCATCAGCAAAAGTGCAATATATGAAGCCACCCATGCCCAATGGACTTTGATTTGCTGTACGCCCATCATCTTACGCATATGGAAGGATGCCAGTGACAATGGGGATATTTTCTTGAAAGCTCTTCAGTATCTGTTGTACCAGCAGGTGGTGTTGCAATAGGTATTATTAACGTTGATGTTTCTCCATGCATGTTTTTTCCGTTAGCTAGAGGTGGCAGCTGCTTCCCCTCTGCGTCTATTAAGTCCTGCATGAAGAGACAAATTGTCTGTCACCATGAAGTTTACTAGCCACTTTTGGTGGGGCGTTACTTAGCGTGATCAAGAGTGGAGACAGTTTTCTTGAAGCTTGTAGTCAGGAAGAACAAGTTACAGGCATGGGAGAGACAATCCATATGCCCCATGTATCAGAATTTATTTATATCAGATGCTTTCAGTTAGAACATTTCTCAGCTGTCTGATATCATGCATTGGGATTTTAGTAAGAATTGCAGTGAAATCATTTATCCACTTCTGTTGCTTTAAGTTATCAAATGCAAAGTCCAGCTGAACATTGCTAAAATCTGCCCTCGTTCACAAGTGCCCGGACTGTACCTTTTGCCTGCATTGGGTAAAAAAGATATCCACTGAATATGCAAAAAAAAATGGAGATGGTTGCATTGGCTTTTAAAATACTCCAAAACATCTTGTGTGGTTGGACAGTTGATCTGAATGTGGCTTGTTGCTTAATTATAATATGTATTTGTGTTGTTTAGTCTGACCAAGTATACACCCTGCTTTCTATATTACAGCTGACTTCTTTATTAAAGGCAAAGCTGTTTCCGAGAATGACAGGTTGCGGTTTAGTACTTATGTGTCACTATGGCAACAGATGAAAGAGGAAACCGAGGTAAGCTCTTCTAGAAGCCTGGCTTAGATTTGAATAATGCTTTAGGGCAGCAATAAATTTAACAGGTGTCATTAATTGATTTATATAAATCATAAAATTATGCTTTCTACTTGAGCATCCTCCACTTCACTGAATCTCTGTGCATCTGTCTAAAAAATGCAGCCTAGGTTCACTAAATTTAAGTGTGTTGCCAATCTAATTTGGTGCAGATTAATCGGCTAATTCAAAAGTTTTTATTGCATCTACATGGTTTAAGGTTTCTCTTAATATAAGGGGGCGAGAGAGAGAGAGGAAAGGGTAAGTTTAGTCATTAAAAGGGACTAATCTATTCTGGAGCCGCTTTGTAATTATAACTAGCCTAAAGGAAGGGCTGTGCACCTTTTGGTGCCGCTAGTGTGTCACTTGCACTTTAAATAGTGGCAACCCATTGACAGATGTTTAGTGTAGCACTCCCCTCCTGTCTTGACACGTGATAATTTACTGTCATCAAAAACAAGGAGCAACACCCATAATCCTACATGATTGCAGTGGAATAGAACTTGATGTCACCTTGTGGGAACTTACATGTACATTGTCTGCTCCAATGTTGTGATTTTATAACTCCTTTTTAGGTTAGGCCAGCATTTATTACTCATCCCTAATTGCCTGCGAGAAAGTAGTAGTGAGCCACCTTCAGTGCATGTGGTGTAGGTGCATCCACAGTGCTGTTAGGGAGGGAGTTCAAAGATTTTGACCCAATGATAGCAATATATTTCCAAGTCAGGATGGCGTGTGGCTTGGAGGGGAACTTGCAGGTGGTGGTGTTCCCATGCGTCTTCTGCCCTTGTCCTTCTAGGTGACAGAGGTCATGAGTTTAGAAGGTGCTGTTGAAGAAGCCTTGGTGAGTTGCTGCAGTGCATCTTGTAAATGGTGCACACTGCTGCCACTGTGCTTCGGTGGTGGAAGGAGTGAATGTTGGTGGATGGGGTGCCAATCAAGTGGGGTGCCAATCAAGCGGGCTGCTTTGTGCTGGATGGTGTCAAGCTTCTTGAGTGTTGTGGGAGCTGCACTCATCCAGGCAAGTGGGGAGTATTCCATCACGCTCCTGACATGCTCCTTGTAGATAGTGGACAGGCTTTGGGGAGTCAGGAGGTGAGTTACTTTCCATAGAACACCCAGCCTCTGATTTGTTCTTGTAGTCACAGCATTTATATTATTTTTTTATGCGTTCATGGGATGTGGGTGTTGCTGGCTAGGCCAGAATTTATTGCCCATCCCTAATTGCCCTTGAGAAGGTGGTGGTGAGCTGCCTTCTTGAACCGCTGCAGTCCATGTGGTGTAGGTATACCCACAGTGCTGTTAGGGAGGGAGTTCCAGGATTTTGACCCAGCGACAGTGAAGGAACGGCGATATATTTCTAAGTCAGGATGGTGACTGGCTTGGAGGGAACTTCCAGCTGGTGGTGTTCCAATGTATCTGGTGCCCTTGTCCTTCTAAATGGGAGTGGTCGTAGGTTTGGAAGGTGCTGTCTAAGGAGCCTCGGTGAGTTCCTGCAGTGCATCTTGTAGATGGTACACACTGCTGCCACTGTGTGTCAGTGGTGGACGGAGTGAATGTTTATGGATGGGGTGCTAATCAAGTGGGCTGCTTTGTCCTGGATGGTGTCAAGCTTCTTCAGTGTTATAGGAACTGCACTCATCCAGGCAAATGGAGAGTATTCCATCAGACTCCTGACTTGTGCCCAGTAGATGGTGGACAGGCTTTGGGGAGTCAGGGGCAGTTACGCGTTGCATGATTCCTAGCCTCTGACCTGCTCTTGTAGTCACGGTATTTATATGGCTAGTCCAGTTCAGTTTCTGGTCAATGGTAACCCCCAGGATGTTGATAGTGGGGAATTCAGTAATGGTAATGCCATTGACCATCAAGGGGCGATGTTTGGATTCTCTCTTGTTGTAGATGGTTATTGCCTGGCACTTATCAGCCCAAGCCTGGATATTGTCCTGATCTTGTTGCATTTGGACGTGGACTGCTTCAGTATCTGGGGAGTCACGAATGGTGCTGAACATTGTGCAACCATCAGTGAACATCCCCACTTCTGACCTTATGATAGAGGGAAGGTCATTGATGAAGCAGCTGAAGATGGTTGGGCCTAGGGCACTACCCCAAGGAACTCCTGCAGTGATGTCCTGAAACTGAGATGATTGACCTCCAACAGCCACAACTATCTTCCTTTGTGCTAGGTATGACTCTGACCAGCGGAGAGTTTTCCCCCTGATTCCCATTGACTCCAGTTTTGCTGGGCTCCTTGATGCCACACTCGGTCAAATGCTGTTTTGCTGTCAAGGGCAGTCACTCTCACCTCACCTCTGGAGTTCAGCTCTTTTGTCCATGTTTGAACCAAGGCTGTAATGTGGTCAGGAGCTGTGTAGCCCTGGTGAAACCCAAACTGGGCGTCAGTGAGCAGGTTATTGCTAAGTAAGTGCTGCTTGATAGCACTGTTGATGACCCCCTCCATCACTTTGCTGATGATCAAGAGTAGACTGTTGGTTTGGTACTTGGCCGGGTTGGATTTGTCCTGCTTTTTGTGTACAAGACATACCTGGGCAATTTTCCACATAGCTGGATAGATGCCAGTGTTGTAGCTGTACTGAAACTGCTGGGCTAGGTGTGTGGCAAGTTCTGGAGCACAAGTCTTCAATACTATTGCCGAAATATTGTCAGGGCCCATAGCCTTTGCAGTGTCCAGTGCCTTCAGCTATTTCTTGATATCACATTGAGTGAATCGACTTGGTTGCAGACTGGCATCTATGATGCTGGGGGCCTCTGGAGGTGGCCGAGATGGATCATCCACTCGGCACTTCTGGCTGAAGATTCTTGCAAATGCTTCAGCCTTATCTTTTGCACTGATGTGCTGGGCTCCCCCATCATTGAGGATGGGGATATTTATGGAATCTCCTCCTTCAGTGAGTTGTTTAATTGTCCACTACCATCCAGGACTGGATGTGGCAGGACTGCAGAGCTTAGATCTGACCCGTTGGTTGTGGAATCGCTTGGCTCTGTCTATCACTTGCTGCTTATGCTGTTTGGCATGCAGGTAGTCCTGTGTTGTAGCTTCACCAGGTTGACAGCTCATTTTTAGGTATGCCCAGTGCTCGTCCTGGCATGCCCTCCTGCACTCTCCATTGAGCCACAGTTGATCCCCTGACTTGGTGGTAATGGTAGGGTGGGGGATATGCCGGGCCATGAGGTAACAGATTGGTGGAGTACAATTTTGCTGTTTGCTGATGGCCCTCAGTGCCTTATGGATGCCCAATCTTGATTTGCTTGAACTGTTTGAAATTTATCCCATTTAGCATTGTGGTGTGCCACACAACATGATGGAGGGTATCAAAATTTGAAGACAGGACTTTGTCTCCACAAAGACTGTGCAGTGGTCCAGTTCAGTTTCTGGTCAGTGGTAACTCAGGTTGTTGATGATGGGAGAATTCAGCGATGGTAATGCTATTGAACCTTATGGGATGGTTAGATTTTCTCTTGTGGAGATGGTCATTGCTTGGCACTTGTGTGGCACAAATGTTACTTGCCAATTGTCAGCCCAAGGCTGGATATTGTACAGGTCTTTCTGCATTTGGACATGGACTGTTTCATTACCTGTGGAGTTGCGAATGGTACTGAACACAATGCAATCATCAGCAAACATTCGCACTTCTGACCTTATAGAACCATAGAGTAGTTATAGCGCAGAAAGAGGCCTTTCAGCCCATCTTGTCTACGCCAGCCAAAAAAGAGGAAAAAGTAGAAACTAGCCGCTCATTTTAATCCCACTTTACAGCACCTGGTCCGTATCCCTGCAGGTTACAGCACTTCAGGTGCAGATCCAGGTACCTTTAAAATGAGTTGAGCGTTTCTGCCTCAACCACCAACTTAGACAGTGAATTCCAGACACCCACCACCTTCTGAGTGAAAACTTTTTTCCTCATGTCTCCTCTGATCTTTCTACCAATCACTTTAAATCTATGCCTCAAATTAATTAATTAGTTAATCCCTCAGCTGGGGGAAACAAGTCTTTTCTGTCAACTCTATCTAGGCCCCTCATAATTTTGTGCACCTCAATAGGTCACCCCTTAGCCGCCTTTGTTCTAAGGAAAACGACCTTAGCCCATCTAATCTTTCTTCATAGCTGCAGTTTTTGAGCCCTGGCAACATCTTGTAAATCTCCCCTGTACTCTCTCCAGAGCAATTATGTCCTTCCTGTAATGTGGCAGCCAGAACTGTACATGAACTCCCAGCTGTGGCCTACCCAGCATTTTATACAGTTCCATCATTCCATCCCTGCTTTTGTATTCAATACTTCATTCAAGAACGGAAAGCATTCCATATGCTTTCTTTACCACCTTATCCACCTGCCCTGCCACCTTCAGGGACATGTGGACATGCACTCCGAGGTCCCTGACATCCTCAACCCCTCTCAATATCCTCCTGTTTATTGAGTATTCCCTTGCTTAGTTTGCCCTCCCCAAATGCATTACCTCACACTTTTCTGGATTAATTTCCATTTGCCACTTTTCCACCCACTCAACCAAACGTTGATATCATTCTGGAGACAACAGCTATCCTCTTCACTATCAACTACACGGCTAATTTTTGTCATCTGCATATTTCCCAATCATGCTTCCCACATTTATGATGGAGGGAAGGTCATTGATGAAGCATCTCTGAATGGTTGGGCCTAGCAACGCCCTAGGACTGAGATGATTGGCCTCCAACAATCACAGCCATTTTCCCTTTGTGCTAGCTATGACTCCAACCAGTAGAGAGCTTTCCCCCGATTCCCATTGATGTCAGTTTTGCTAGGCCTCCTTGGTGCCACACTTTGGCAAATGCTGCCTTGATGTCAGTCACTCTCACCTCACCTTGGGAGTTCCGCGCGTTTGTCTATGTTTGGGCTAAAGCTATGACTGGCGAACCCCGAACTAAGCATTGGTGAACAGGTTATTGGTGAGTGGTTACTGCAGCAAGAATGAGACGGAGACGGAGCGAATGCTTGGGAATTTGATTCAAAGTGGGAATGTGATGCGTAGGGGGAAAGAGGTGCTTTACGTAGGTTCATTGCAAGAAGTAGAGCTTGCTGAGTTGGGAGTTGGATGAAGAGGGCAGGGGGGCGGGTGTGGTTGTGAGGAGGTGCTCCTTCCTTTTTTTTTAGCCTCCAGCATTTGATTTCCACTTTGATGCAGCAGAAGGAATAGGTTAATCAGTAACTGGTAATTAACTGAAGAGATCCAGGGGCTTAAAGTAGCAGAGAGAGCAGGGAGTTTACAGATAAAATCTAAAAGTTACGTCACAGGAGTCCTGTAAGTTGTTTGGTTGGTAAGTCTTTCCGGACTTGGCACAGAGGAGACAATTGGTGATGACAGGTGAGTTAGTATGTTATATTATACCATGCTGTAGTAAACACTATATATAGAGTTTAAGGTATGTCATTGCAACTCAGCTGTGTGGAATATGCATCCTGCAGGATGTGGGAAGTCATGCAGACACAAAGTGCCCTCGATGACTACACCTGCAGGAAGTGTCACCAGCTGCAGAAACCTGAGCTCCAGGTTGAGGAACTCAAGTGATGGTTGGAATCACTGTGGTGCATCCGCAAGGCTGAGGATTACGTGGCTGGCACGTTTAGAGAGGTGGTTACACCACAGCTAAGAAGTACACAGGCAGAGAGGGAATGGGTGACTGCCACAGTATCTAAGAGAAACAGGCAGGCAGTGCAGGAATCCCCTGAGGCTACCCTGCTCTCTAACAGCTTTTCTATTTTGGATACTGGTGAGCGAGATGGTTCCTCAGAGGACTGCAGCAAGACATGGCACCACAGGTGGCTCAGCAGCACAGGAGGGGAGGAAGAAGAGTGGAAGTGCTACAGTGATAGGGGATTCCATAGTTTGAGGAGCAGACAGGCATTTCTGTGGCCGTAGACGTGACTCCAGGGAAAAGGGATGAGGTCCTGAAAGCAGATTTTAGGGAGTTAGGAAGGGTATTAAAAAGCAGGACCCCGAGAGCAGTAATCTCAGGATTACTCCCAGTGCCACGTGCTAGTGAGCGTAAGAATAGGAAGATTGGGCAGTTCAATACACGACTGGAGAAATGGTGTAGGAGGGAGGGCTTTAGATTTCTGAGGCATTGGGACCGGTTCTGGAGCAGGTGGAACCTGTACAAGAATGACAGGTTACACCTTAACAGGAGTGGGACTAGTGTCCTCACAGGGAGCTTTGCTAGTGTTGTTGGGGAGGGTTTAAACTAGATTGGCAGGGGGATAGGAACCTGAGGGGAAATTCGGAGCGGAAAGGAGAAAAACTGGCTGTGGGAAGTAGAGAAGTATTAACTGATAAGGAGGGTTGTTTCGAGGTAAATGGAATAGTTGGAGAGTTTGATAGAATTAGAGTAGGCAAGAGTAAGTCACTAGATGGGGTTAGAGTACGGTGGAAAGTAAAGCCTAATCAGGGCTAATATGCATGTCTGTGAATGCACAAAGTGTGGTTAATAAGATTGATGAACTGCAGGCACAGGTTGACAAATGGAATTATGATATTGCTATAAAAGACCTGGCTCAAAGAGGGGCAGGACTGGGGGTTAAATATTTCTGGATACAAGGAGTTTAGGAGAGACAGGAAAGGAAGAAATGGTGGTGGGGGGGGTGGTGGGTGGCATTACGCACTGGAGAGAGAGGATGTTCCAGAGTGGTCAAGGACAGAATTTCTCTGGCTAGAGGTAAGGAATGAAAAAGGTGCAATAACATTGATCGGTGTATATAGATCACCAACTAGTGGAAGGGATGTAGAGAAACAAATTTGCAAAGAAATTAGAGAGGTGCAAGAATTATAGAGTAATCATAATGGGGGAACTTCAATTATCCAAATATAGACCGGGATAGGAATAGTACAAAAGGACAAGAGGGGCGAGAGTTCCTGGAATGTCTCCAAGATAATTTTCTGCAGCAGTATGTTTCTGGTCCAAAGAGAGGGCAGGCACTGTTGGACCTGGTTCTGAGGAATGAGTTGGCGCAAGTGAATCAAATATCAGTTGGAAGGCATTTAGGGGACACCAACCATTATATCATAAGGTTTAGGTTAATCATGGAAAAGGACAAAGAGCAGGGATAATTAATTGGAAAGCCAACTTCAATGGGATGAGACTGCACCTGAGTTGGAATCAAATTTTGGCAGAAGAGACAGTGGCTGAACAATGGGCCACCTTCAAAGAAAAAGTATTGCAGGCAATGTCAAGGTATATTCCCTTGAAGGGGAAAGGTAGGACAATAAATCCAGAGCGCCCTGGATGATGGGAGAGATAGAGGTGAAGATGAAAGGAAAAAGTGTGTGTACGATAGATGTCAGGTAAAAATACAATGGAGAATCAGGCTGAATATAGAAGGACCAGAGGAGAAGTGGAAAAACTAATAAAAGCAAGGAGAGAGCATGAAATGAGACTAGCAGCTAACATATATCAAGGTCTTCCATAAGCATATAAATAATAAAAGGGTAAAAGACCGACTACGGCTGATTAGGGATAAAAAGGGGGATTTGCACATGGAGGCAGGAGAAAAGCAGAGGTATAAAATGAGTACTTTGCATCTGTCTTTACAAAGGAAGAAGATGCTACCCAGGCTGAGGTGAGAGGGGAGGTAACTGGTACATTAGAAGAATTTACAATTGAGAAGGAGGAGATGTTAGAAAGGTTATCTTTACTTAAAATAGATAAGGTACCAGGACCGGATGAGATGCGTCCAAAGGTACTGAGAGAAGTGAGAGTGGAAATTGCAGAGGCACTGGTGATAATCTTCCAGTCTTCCTTATACACATGGGTGCTGCCAGAGGACTGGAGAACTGTGAATGTTACACCCTTGTTCAAAAAGGGGTGCAGGGATTAAGCCGACAGCTATAGACTTGTCCGTCTGACTTCAGTGGTAGGGAAACTTCTGTGAACTATAGTTCGGGACAAAATCAATAGTCACTTAGACAAGTGCAGGATATTTAAGGAAAGCCTGCATGGATTCATCAAGGGAAAATGGTGTTTAACTAACTTGCTGAGTTTTTTTTTGAGGAGGTAACAGAGAAGGTCGATGAGGGAAACGCTGTTGATGTGGCGTATATGGATTTTCAAAAAGCATTTGATACAGTGCCACACAACAGACTTGTGAGCAAAATTCTATCTCATGGAATAAAAGGGAAAGTAGGCATGTGGATAAGAAATTGGCTGAGTGACAGAAAACAGAGAGTTGTGATAAATGAGTGTTTTTCAGATTGGAGAAAGGTTTGTAGTGGAGTACCGCAGGGGTTATAAGCGGTTCCCGTTCTTGTTTCCTTTCTATGATGGTTCTTGGACTTTACAATTTTATAGAGAACAAAATTGCACAGCCACAGGGTTCAACTCAACTACAAACTTGCTGTTTATTATAAGTAAATGTCCTAACGTCCTAATACAAAACTCTAAGCTTGGTTTAAATGACACAACACCTCAATTGGTTCATCCAATTTAAATGCCGCCACGATTTGACCTCGGCTCCCAACCAAAACACACAAAGTCACCATGACTTAACGAGGAAAAACCTTCACTGGAGAAACCACAGGTGAAACCCCACATTTCTGTCCAACTGTACTTAGCTCAGACCCAGACCCCCTGGATTTAGTCATTACCCTTAAGTTACTCAAACCTCTCAGCCCCAATATCCCTTGGATTTGGCTGATAACTTGCAATTCTCCACATGGTTGGTCCTTCCTGTGAGAACTGTAGGTCCATGAGCCAGGTTGACCTTCCTGACCCCCCTCCTTGACTGCAGTGCCAAACCCTTCACTCTTGTCCTTTTTATGATGATCCTTATCAAAATATCATGAACACATCTTCTGAGGCCATCCTGCTGGATGGTTAGTGCCTTGCGCAGCCTTTGATCCTTCAAGTCTGTTCCAGACAGACCTACTCAGTGCTGATGTTGTTTTCACAACTGAAAATAATGAATCTCATCAAGGTGAGGTATCCCTGGCTCCAAAGCTGATCTTTATATGAAAGGTTTCTCTCCTTCCGTGAGAGGATTGAATGGATGTTGTCTGGGGGCCATTTGGTTGTGACAATGGCCTCCTTCATTTTTTATTTAGATTACGTGATGGTGGTTATCCTGTGTTCATTGCTGTGATGATGTCTTAAATTCCAGTCCTTTTAATAGTATCAGTCTTGTTGCGATGCTGGAATGTCTGAGATTAACCCTCGCACCACAATGTAGCCTGCCTTGGTGTGTTTTGTTTTGTTTTGAGCAGTACTTGTGTCTGTGGGGGTTTTGGGGTTCTTCCATCACATTTTATACAGTCCAGTTGCAGGCGATTCCGATCTCACAGGGTCAGTGTTGGGACCCTTGCTCTTCCTGATATATATTAATGACCTAGACTGTGGTGTGCAGGGCATGATTTCAAAATTTGCAGATGATACAAAGATCGGAAATGTTGTCAACTGCGATGGGGATCGTCTTGAACTTCAAAAGAACGTAGACATGTTGGTGGATTAGGCAGACAAGTGGCAAATAAAGTTCAGTGCAGAGAAGTGTGAAGTGATTCATTTTGGTTGGAAGAATATGGTGAGACAGTATAAAATAAAGAGAGAGCCTCTAAAGGAGGTGCAGGAACAGAGGGACCTCGGTGTATATGTACATAAGTCATTGAAGATGGCAGGGCATGTTGAGAGGGCAGTTAATAACGCATATGGATCTTAGGCTTTATTAATGGGGACATTGAGTACAAAAGTAAAGAGATCATGTTGAACTTGTGTAAGATATTAGTTAGGCCTCATCTGGAGTACTGCATCCAGTTCTGGGCTCCATACTTGAGGAAGGATGTGAAGGCGTTGGAGAGAGTACAGAGGAGATTCACAAGAATGATTCCAGGGGTGAAGAACTGTAGTTATGATGATAGATTGGAGAGGTTGGGACTGTTTTCCTTGGAGAAAAGAAGGCTGAGAGGGGACTTGATTGAGGTATTCAAGATCCTGAGGGGTATGGACAGGGTAAATAGTGAGAAACTGTTCCCACTCAAGGGAGCATCAAGAACTAGAGGGCACAGATTCAAAATAATTGGCAAAATGAATAAAAGTGATGTGAGGAAAACATTTTTCACCCAGAATGGTTGGAGTCTGGAATGAACTTCTGAGAGGGTGGCGGGGACAAGTTCGGCCGAAGTATTCAAAATGGAATTGGGTTGCCATCTGAAAAGAAAAAATGTGCAAGATTACGGGGTAAGGTAGGAGAGTGAGACTAGGTAGCATGCTCTTTCAGAAAGCCAGTCAGACTCGATGGGCTGAATGGCCCCCTGTAGTAATGATTCTGATTCTGTGATTCTGAGTGGATGCTGTTTGATAGCGCTATTGTTGGTCTGAATTTGGATGTGAAGCTCCACTTGGGATCGAGCAGGATTCAGCTACGACAAACAACAGGGGAGATGGATGACAAGGGTGTAGTTCCTGATGAGAACCAGTTAGATTGAGAAAGCTCTTCATGCAACAGTTATTTTAAGAGTTTTTATTTATAAAATGCAATTACAAAGTCTGGAGATTTAAACCAATGCTTGCAAAGATATGGGCCTGGAATTGGATTACACCGAAATGGGGAGGCAAACCCAATACTGTGTACACCATGCACCTGACGAGACCGGCACTTTGGTTGATGTCTCACATTTGCTTACTAGTGATGAGCTGCAGGCATCATTTGCTGTCAGAAGCAGCTCACTGGTTCTGAGGTAAAATGAGAGTTCTGGGGTGGGGTGGACGAGACATCACTAGCAATGGCAGATGGATTTAATGCAGAGCCAGGTGGAGAATTCCTGCTTTTTTGACTCTGCAATAAGGTAAATTTTAAAGAATACAAGCTGACCTTTCTGATGGCAACTTTCAGCAGTCCCATTAAATACCTTGGGCTGGCTGCTGGCCAGCACCATGCATGGCATACACTGTGGTCACGAATGATGCAGTTTTTCAAAGGGAGCCTCAAAGAGGCATCAGACCCCCCCCCCACCCCCTTATCTGCATTTGTAAAGGACCTATCTCCTGTTTCAGGCATATCTGTGGAACACTATGGAACAGCTGTTAGCAATGTGGCGACTTGCACACTCCTGGAATGGAATGGGCACACATACACTGCCATACTGGAAACAGAGACCACCATCTTAGGCTGGTTAAAATGGGTGCAGGGTAATTCATTGTCCAGGCTGTGCACTTATCCCTAATGATAATGTGCCAGTTTAGTAGAATACACTGTCCATTAATTTTTATCTCTATTTTGAATTGATAAAGCTAAAGTTTTGACAAATCTTCGATGCTTTAAGCCTCGATTGCTCATACTATAGTTTTGGCTTTTTTGGTTCAAAGCTTTGCTGCCAATTTAATCCTTGTTCACAAATCTACACCTTTTCCTCAGCCAATTCACTCTCTTTATCTCTTTTTGCATTAAGGATTAGTAATGCATGTCAGAAACCATTTTCTCACAGCCACTATCTGGTCTGTGATCTTCTTCAGTCAACAGTCAAAGAAGGGTGTTTATAATGCATAGGATATACAGCACAGACACTGGCCATTCATGGCATGGTGGTTATGCTACCGCATCCAGAGACATGAGATAAAATTTTACCACTGGAGAGTTTAAATTCGGTTAATTCATTAAATCTGGAATAAGAAGCTAGCCTCAGTAATGGTAACTATGAAACTACTGGGTTGTTATAAAACCCGCCTGGTTCACTAATGTCCTTTTGGGAAGAAAATCTGCCACCCTTACCTGGTCTGACCTACATGTGACTCCAGACCCATGACAATGTCGTTGATCCTTAACTGCCCTTTGAAATAGCCTAGCAAGCCATTCAGTTGTACTTGAGGCAATAAATGCTAGCCTACCAGCAATGCCCACATCCTGTGCATGAATAAACTAAGTTACTGCGTATTTTGTAGCCTTGCTTAGGTAGCACACCGTGTTTTACAAAGACAGGAAGGTACCATGTTACCCATGGTGTGTAATTTTGCTGCTAATAGTCTGATAATACCTCACTTGGCCTCTTGTTTTGAGATCAAGGAGTCTAATTACAAGACCATGCTGAAACTAATTGCTCATAGTGATATCCTGGGATAGAATTGATAGAATTTCTGTGGAGTTTTCCCAATTGCTCCACTGTAACTTCAACAGAAGCCCTTGAGAAACTACACCAATGGCCGTTGACGCCACTTCCCTGGGTTTTCCGCCAAAATTCCAGCAGAGGATTGAGAAGTCCTATTCTTCTTCTTAGGCAGTCCCTCAGGACCGAAGATGACTTTCTTCCACTCTGACGTTGTGGGTCCTGAGGTGACTAAAAAGTCCAATGCAGATCCACACATTCTGCCACAGGTGGGGCATGTAGTTTTTGACGAGGCGGGTGGGTAGGGTTCTCAGATTTTGGTACGCTCCTTCTGTTTGCGCTTGGCCTCCAGCTGGGCCTGTCGGAGACATTTGAAACGGTCGGCACCTTTGCGGATGCGTCTTCTCCAGTTTGGGCAGTCGAGCCAGAGATTCCCTATGGAAATTACAGTCACCTGTGGGGTGAGGATAATTTGCAGGTACTTGTGTTTTTTTTTTATATTCATTCATGGGATGTGGGCGTTGCTGGCTGGGCCAGCATTTATTGCCCATCCCTAATTGCCCTTGTTCAGAGGGCATTTGAGAGTCAACCACATGGCTGTGGGTCTGGAGTCACATGTGGGACAGACCAGGTAAGGACGGCAGATTAAAGGACATTAGTGAACCTGATGGGTTTTTACGACAATTGGCAATGGTTTCATGGTCATCATCAGACTTTTAATTCCAGATTTTTATTGAATTCAAATTCCACCATCTGCCGTGGTGGGATTCATTACCTGGGGTCTCTGGATTACCAGTCCGGTGTCAATACCAGTACGCCACCACCTTTGTGCATTGTTTGCATTGATATGAACACCCTGGTGTATTTTTTGAGAAGTTGTTTTCAGGCATTATATTTTCTGTTTTTTGTTAATCATAGAGATTGCAAGAGAATTTAAATGAGAAGATATTTGATAATTTATTATCATTTATTAAAAAATCCCACATTCAACTTCATTCGAAACAAAATGATTGGAGCTATAGGATGCGGTGCAGTGAGATTCCCGCAGCAGCTGTTGTTCTGGGTAAGTACATTGATTTCTGATGTCAACAGACAGGACTAGATTTATGTAGTAAAGATAAAAAAGAGAAAAACACATGCTGAAAATCTGAGATAAACGTGCTGGAAGTGTTAAGCAGGCCAGAACACACCTGAAAGAAATCTACAGGTTAATGTTTTGCTTGAGACAGTATGATCAACAGTTTTAGTAAGTGCTTAAAGTTGAACTAGCTCGCTCTTTTTGGAAATACTGTGTGCTACCTTTTTAATTCTTGAACAATAGCCCAACCAACCTTCATCCACCGGCATCCTCATCTGCCTGGCCCAATCTGTGCTTACCTTAAATAACTCTCTTAACCCACTGACTTCCTCCAGGTAAAAGATTCCACCAAGGGAACTGACATAGGTCCCATCTATGCCTGTCCTTTTGTAGGATATGTGGAGCATTCTGTTCCAGTCCTGCGCAATACCTCTTCCTGATCAGCTCCTCTATTATATCGACAATTGTGTCAGTGCTACTTCTGGCTCTCAGTTTGATCTTGTGAATTTCCCTAATTATGGTTCCAGTTTTCAACCTCGCTTCCCTTCATTCGGTTCATTTATAACTCTTCCCTTCCCCGAGTTCTTTCTCTATTGCAAGCCCACTGCCAGAGACATAGATGTCTGTGCAAAGCCCACTGTTGCAACAACTATCTTTGATTCTTTCCACTCTGCTTCCTGTGAAATTTCCATACATTACTTCCAATTTCTTCATTGGATTATGAGAGCAGGAAGTGAGACAGAGAAACAGATAAGATCCCCTGCGTTTTCCATCACACATCACATTTGCCAGGCAACTTTACCACCATTTACACTATGATCCCACTGCCATGCATATCATCTTCTCCTCTTCGATCTTTGCTTTGTGTCGGGACCAGTGTCTCCGCAATGCCCTTTCACCACCCAGCATCCATTTTTCACATGGTATTTCACAGTTCAGTATCAGCAAGTTCAACATTTGCCCATTCACCTTCAGCACCATTGTCCAGGGCTAAATATTCCTTCCATGTGAGGCAGCTGCCACCACCTGGTATTTGCTGCTTATGGTGCAGTGTTACTTTGGCAATTGTTGGGTCTCTCCGAACACTTCATTCTGTCCACAAGCATGACCCTGAATTTCCTGTGATTTGCCATAATTCAATTCCCTTATCCCGATGTACACTCTGACCTCTCAATTCTTTGCCTCCTACACTATTTCAGGCAAGTTTAAACCAAATTTCAGGATCAATAATATCCCTTGAGGCCTTTGGTCTGAACATGGACTTTCCGCTTCAGACTTCAGGTATAATGCTCTTTTATTTTTAACCACAAGGTGTAGTGGGCCTGTTGGTAACTGGGGCATGAGGTGGGGGGGAGGTATTGCAAAGGAGATTGAGGTCCATTTGCTGAACATAATTCTGGCAAAGACTTAGGGTTGTGTCCCTGCTGTTAGCCTGTTTCTTTTTCCTCCGTGTTGGATATTAAAAATTCATTGTGTGCTTTCAACATTGCAGTGTTTGTTTTGTATCTCCACCTGAAGACTGATTTGTTTTTCAATTGTCACCATTTTCTCACCTTGTTTCTTCCTGTGTCTCTCACCATTTTGGCCATCTGCACGTTTTGATTTTTATTATCTTTCCATTCCCTCACTGGGATTATCTTTTATATCATATAAACTTTTAAACAGGTTACAGGCCATATAGCTCATTGATTAGAATATCTGCTGCTTTTCCACCACACTGTCCTTCCATCAGTTTTCCTAAAATGTTTATCTTTTCGGTTTTCTATTCTGAAGGAGAGTAATGGTCTCTTTCTGTGCCATAACCATTCTATGATTCAACATGCCGACTTGTGTATTTGTCGTCCAGAACTTGATTATTGCTGAGAAGAGAGACATGTTGCCAAAGCTTTTCATCGTTCATTCATCAGAACCAACTCAAGAATGCCAAATTTTAAACTACCAAAACAATATATACTACATGAGAAAAGGATGCTGAATGACTGGCCGATGAAGAAAGTAGCAGGGAACTATAGGTTCCCCAAGCTCCCAGATAATTAAAAAAAAACACAAGGTTTGAACATATCCCTTTTGTTTGCAGGGAATGGCTCCCTGTGTATGAATAATTGTCACTTCTAGCAAGTGTAAATGAGACATGTTACAAGCTCAACTGATTATCTTAAATTTGTAGTTAGTGTAGCTATTAGCACACTCAGAATTGTTCAGTAAGTGCTGCCCAATCACGGAATCTAACAGTAGTCATTTTGCTTTGGGTTTTGCAAACAAAAGGAATATGTTCAAGCCTTGCACCTTTTTTGAATTACCAGGGAGCTTGGGAGCCTATAGTTCCCTGTTGCTTTCTCCATGGCTGGTCAGAGTCGACTTGTCAACCAATCAGCAGCCTTTTCTCTTGTAGCATAAATTGTTGTTGTCATTTAAAATTGGGAACTCTTGCGTTTGTCCTGATGAGTGCAAGATGAAAAGCCTTGGCAACGTATCTCTCTTTTCAGCAATAGTAATGTATTTCCTCTATTTTCTTATTCTCTTGCTCTCTCTTGTATTGTGTTCTTTGGTCATGCAGCATCAAATTTCTGATCTCTTTTACAATAGTTTTGAATTTGTTTTTCCCGTTGTTGCTATGGTTACAAATGTAGCTTTGCCAAAAATGGTATTTTAAGGATATTATCAGTGAATGGAAACTTGAAACCATAGAACCATTGAAAAATTACAGCACAGAAAGAGGCCATTCAGCTCATCGTGTCTACACCAGCCAAAAAGAGAGAAAAAAACTAGCTGCTCGTTTTAATCCCACTTTCCAGCACCTGGTCTGTAGCCTTGCAAGTTACAGCACTTTAGGTGCAGATCTAGGTACCTTTTAAATGAGTTAAGCATTTCAGTCTCAACCACCAATTCAGACAGTGAATTCCAGATGTCCACCGCCCCCTGAGTGAAAATGTTTTTCCTCATGTTCCCTGTAATCTTTCTATGTCCCCTGACAACTGACCCCTCAGCTAAGGGAAACAGGTCTTTCCTGTCTACGTTATCTCGGCCCCTCATAATTTTGTACACTTCAATTAGGTCATCCCTCAGCCCCCTCTGTTCTAAGGAAAACAACCCCAGCCTATCCAATCTTTCCTAATAGATGCAAATTTTCAAGCCCTGGCATCATGCTTGTAAATCTCCTCTGTACTCTCTGCAGAGCAATTATGTCCTTCCTGTAATGTGATGACCAGAACTGTACACAAAATTCTAGCTGTGGCCTAACCAGAATTTTGTACAGTTCCAGCATTACATCCCTGCATTTGTATTCAATACTTTGCCTAATAAAGGAAAGCATTCCATATGCTTTCTTAATCACCTTATCTGCCTGTCCTGCCACCTTCATGGACCTGTGGATATGCATTCCAAGGTCTCTCACTTCCTCAACCCCTCTCAATATCCTTCCATTTATTGAGTATTCCCTTGCTTTGTTTGCCCTCCCCAAATGCATTACTTCACACTTTTCTGGATTGAATTCCATTTGGCACTTTCCTGCCCACTCAACTAAATTATTGATATTCTGGAGACAACAGCTATCCTCTTCACCACCAACCACATGGCCAATTTTGTGTCATCCACAAATTTCCAGATCATACCTCCCACATTTAAATCCAAATCATTAACATACGATGATCCATCTCGGCCTCCTCCCGAGGTCACCAGCATCACAGATGCCAGTCTTCAGCCAATTCAGTTCACTCCACATGATATCAAGAAATGGCCGAAGGCACTGGATACTGCAAAGGCTATGGGCTCTGACAATATTCCGGCAATAGTACTGAAGACTTGTGCTCCAGAACTTGCCTTGCCCCTAGCCAAGCTGTTCAAGTGCAGCTGCAACACTGGCATCTACCCGGCTATGTGGAAAATTGCCCAGGTATGTCCATGTACACAAAAAGCAGGACAAATCAAACCCGGTAAATTACTGCCTCATCAGTCTACTCTCCATCATCAGTAAAGTAATGGAAGGGGTCATTGACAGTGCTATCAAGTGGCACTTGCTTAGCAATAACCTGCACACTGACCCCCCAGCTTGGTTTCCGCCAGGGCCACTCAGCTCCTGACCTTATTTGGTTCAAACATGGACAAAAAAGCTGAACTCCCGAGGTGAGGTGAGAGTGACTGCCCTTGTCATCAAGGCTGCATTTGACAGAATGTGGCATCAAGGAGCTCTAGCAAAACTGGAGTCAATGGGAATCGGGAAAAACTCTCCGCTGGTTGGAGTCATACCTAGCACGAATGGAGGTGGTTGTGGTTGTTGGAGGTCAGTCATCTCGGCTCCAAGACATCATCGCACAAGTTTTTTTTCCTCAGGGTGGTGTCCCCGGCCCAACATCATCAGCTGCTTCATCAATGACCTTCCTTCCATCATAAGGTCAGAAGTGGGGATGTTTGCTGATGATTGCACAATGTTCAGCACCATTCATGACTCCTCAGATACTGAAGCAGTCCATGTCCAAATGCAGCAAGACCTGGACTATATCCAGGCTTAGGCTGACAAGTGGCAAGTAACATTCGTGCCACCCAAGTGCCAGGAAATGACCATCTCCAACAAGAGAGAATCCAACCATCGCCCCTTGATGTTGAATGTTATTACCATCACTGAATCCCCCACTATCAACACCCTGGGAGTTACCATTGACCAGAAACTGAACTGGACTAGCCATATAAATACTGTGGCTTCAAAAGTAGGTCAGAGGCTAGGAATTGTGCGATGAGTAACCCAACTCCTGACTCCCCAAAGCCTGTCCACTATCTATAAGGCACAAGTCAGGAGTGTGATGGAATACTCCCCACTTGCCTGGATGAGTGCAGCTCCCACAACACTCAAGAAGCTTGACACCATAGGACAAAGCAACCTGCTTGATTGGTACTACATCCAAAAACATTCACTCCCTCCACCACTGAGGCACAGGGGCAGCAGTGTGTACCATCTACAAGATGCACTGCAGGAATTCACCAAGGCTCCTACGACAGCACCATTCAAACCCTCGACCGCTACCATCTAGAAGGACAAGGGCAGCAAATAGATGAGAACACCACCACCTGGAAATTCCCCTCCAAGTCACTCACCATCCTGACTTGGAAATATAGCGCCGTTCCTTCACTGTCACTGGGTTAAAATCCTGGAACTCCCTTCCTAACAGCACTGTGAGTGTACTTACACCACATGGACTGCAGCAGTTCAAGATGGCAGCTCACCACCACCTTCTCAAGGGCAATTAGGGAAGTGCAATAAATGCTGATCCAGCCAGCAAGCCCACATCCCATGAATGAATAAAAAAAATCCCACTTTTCTGACCAGTCTGCCATGTGGGACCTTGTGAAATGCCTTACTAAAATCCATGCAGATAACATCCACTGCACTACCCTCATCAATCCTCCTTGATATTTCCTCAAAAAATTCTATTAAGTTATTAAGTCATGATCTTCCCTTAACAAAACCATGCTGACCATCCATGATCAATCTGTGCCTTTCTACCTGACACTTTATCCTGTCTCTCAGAATTGATTCCAATAATTTGCCCAACACCTAAGTCAGACTGTTCAGCCTATAATTTTCTGGCCTATCCCTCCCACCCTTTTTAAATAATGATGCAACGTTCGCAGACCTCCAATCCTCTGGCGCCTCACATGTATCTGGTGAGGAATGAAAAATGGTCCTCAGAGCATCCGCTATTTCCTCCCTGGCTTCCTTTAACAACCTGGGATACGATCCATCCGGCCCTGGTGATTTATCCACCTTCAAGGATGTCAGTCCCGCCAGCACTTCATCTTTCATTATGCTTATTGTGTCTAATATTTCGTACTTCCCCTCTTGAACTAGAATGTCTGCCTCATCCCTCCGCTTAGTGAAGACAGCAGAGACAAAGTACTCATTGAGGACCCTGCCCACATTTTCAGCATCAACGCATGTTACTGCGTACATCTCTGATAGGACCTACCTTTTCCTTAGTTCTTCTGTTGCTCTTCATGTACTGATAAAACACCTTTGAATTTTCTTTGATTTTACCTGTCAATATCTTTTCATACCCTCGCTTCTCTTTCCTAATTTCCTTTTTTACTTCATCCCTGTATTTTCTATACTCCTCTCGGCTTTCTACAATATTAAGGTTTTTGTGACAGTCATAAGCTTTCTATTTCTGATTTATCTTGGCCTGTCTGCTTGTGGATAACCAAGAGGCTCTAGATTTGGCAGTATCACCCTCTTTACTTGTGGGGACATGTCTATACTATGCCCGTAGAATCTTGCTTCTGAATGCCTCCCACTGATTTGACGCTGTTTTTCCTTCTAGTAGCCGTCTCCAGTCCACTCTCAGCTTTGTAAAATTTTTCTTCCCCAATTTAGAACTTTTACTCCTGTTCTATCTTTGTCCTTTTCCATAATGATGGTAAATCTGACTGTATTATGGTCACTATCTCCAAAATGGTGCCCCACTGCTACTTCATCCACTTGCCCAGCTTCATTTCCTAAGACTAAATCTAGAATTGCAGCCCTCTTGTTGGGCTTGTTACATGCTGGCTGAAAAAGTTCTCTTGAATTCAGTTCAGGAATTTTGTGTCCTTTACACTGTTTGTATCCCAATTGATATCAGGGTAGTGGAAGTCTCCAACGATTACTGCCCTATTGTTTTTGCGCTCAGACATTTGCCTACATATTTGCTCTTCTAACTCCCTTCCACTATTTGGGGTCTATAGTACAGTCCTAGCAATGTGGCTGCCCCTCTTCTTGTGCTTAAAATTGGCCACCGTAGAAATACAAATATACGGGTATATTGTCTTCTCTGCTATTTTGGTGGAAAGAAGATGTGAATAACTGCACTTCAAGCTCACACCTACTTCTTTCTTAAAAATAGTGAGTGGATGAAAATATACTCCCTCGTAATCTGTTCCAACATGCTGATTAACTAACTATCCTATATCTCTTTTATTGCTATGAGAATTCCTTTGTTATCTATCAAGCACAGACTGAAGGCATGTGGCTGATCTGCGTCCAACCCATCACTAGGGCTGCATTAATTTAGCCCAAGTGAAAGTGTGGTGGAGCAGCTTGGGAACAACATCCCCCTCTAACTTTCCTTTTCTGTGTGAGCGAATACTTCCAGAAAGAATCGTTCAGAATTTGATGATTTTTCAAATTGCCCTTTCTGACCCATTTATTGTAACTCGAGAGGGATCAATTCCTGAGTTTGTCTTGGTGAGTAATTTTAGCTGTGCAAGGAGATGGAGGTATTATTTTCGATTGGTGGAATGGAGTGGATCAGTCAGTAGGCTGCCAGTAAAACATTTTTTGGCCATCTCTGTGAAACTATGTCATGCATTTCTACCTCCCTTTTGCAAATGTATTATTTGCCCCTTGTTCATCCCCTTACTCTGCAGGTGTGAATGTGCCTGACCACGAAATGACATTTCAAAGCTTATCAGACCTCTTGAAACAGTCGCTTACCCCCCATGTGGTTTGTCTGCAGGGCAAGGAGTGTACAAGTAAGGACAGGTCTACTTTGATGCGACATCTAATTTATATTTTCTACGTGAGATAAATTGATACAAATGTAATCCTAATTTTCTGCAGCATTTATGTCCATATTCCCTGCCTAAGCTGGTATTTACGTTCCCTGCTGAGATTCGATATGCTATTCTGCTGAAGTTTTGTGCTGAAATCTAGGCCCTGCATTCGAGTTTGCTTCCTCTTCCTGACTCAGGTTTATACTCGCAGAAGATGCAAAACAGAACAGTTTTTAATTCTGTAATTTGATTTTGGATTTTTCTTGTGTGTTCAGAATCAGCTCAACAGATAGTTTAGGCAGGGCAAGAAGAACTCTGTGCTAGAAGACCGTCATTTTCAGAAATGGTTATTTTCAAGAGGAAAAGGAGAAATTCCGTTAACAACAACTTCCCTTCATATATAGTATTTTTAATGTAGTAAAGGTGTCCTAAGACACTTCACGGGAGCCGTATCAGACAATATTTGACATTGTATCATAAAGACATTAGGGTTGGTGACCAAGCAATAGGTTTTAAGAAGTGTCTTAAAGGGGGGGAGAGAGAGAGAGGTGATCTCATTGAAACTCATAAAATACATAAAGGGAAAGACAGGGTTGATGCAGGTAAGATGTTTCCTCTGGTCGGGGAGTCTAGAACCAGGGGACACAATTTCAAAATAGGGGGGAAGCCACTTAGGACTGAGATGAGGAGAAATTTTTTTGCTCAGAGTGTTGTGAATCTTTGGAATGCTGTACCCCAGAGGGCTTTGGAATCTCTGTCGTTGATTATATTTAAAAGGAGAGATTGACAAATTTCTAAATACCAATGATGTAAAGGCATATGGAGATAGTGTGGGGGGAAAATGGCGTTCAGGTTGATGATCAGCCATGATCGTATTAAATGGCAGAACAGGCTCGACAGGCTGAATGGCCCACTGCTCCTATGTTCCTAGAAGTGGAGAGGTTTAGGGAGGGAATTCTAGAGCTTTGGACGTAGGTAGCTGAAGGCACAGCACTCAATAATGGAGTGATGAATTGAGTTAATTTAACTTGTTTGATATTACAAGTTGGCTGTAGTGTTGACCTACAAATGTTGCTTTAATTCCACTAAGATTGATTTGCCCAGCTTTATGTGTTTAATTTTTTTTCTATTTTTATAAATGCCACTGCAAGCAAAGAGCTTCTTTTGACATTTACAGCTATGTGGATCTGTCAGAGCGATAAGCCACTGCAACTGGAGATAGTTTAAAAACTTTAAAACATGCTAAAGGGCAGTGCTGTTGCACTGGTTATGGTGTTACTTGACACTTTTTGAAGATAACTTAATATGAAAAGGAGTAAGGAAGAAAATGGCCTTGGAATAATTTGTTCTCCTTATTTGGCAGCGCGCACAATACTATCAAATATGCCATCAAGATGTTTAAGATGCCTTCATTTAGCTGTGTCAGTTACTTTCTGATGATGCTTGTTCATTTTTCTGACTAGCTGTGAAGCAGGTTTTGCAGAAAGTTCTGATGAACCTCATGGGTGGCACTGTGAATGATGAAGAGGAAGATGAGGAGGGTGTGCACCATTCTGTTCACTTCTCTCAGAGAAAAATGCACTGCTCCATGGCCTCCCTTGCTGGATGGTACAGTGCTACCACACAGGTAAATGACAGCAACCATCTTTATTATTATTGACATTTCCAAACACATGAATACCACCTAATTATTTAATGAGGGTTTGACTTTGAAGAGCATCAGTTCATTTTCCATTTCACCAGTTAGTATTTCAGCCCTTAGCAGGATTCTTACAGTAAAGCCTCAGCGACTGACAACTGTCATTTTTATCGTCCAGATTTTGGAATGTCTGATTTCTGACTGATTTTGCTAAATGCTTATGTTACATTCCCATAATTTTTCCTTTTATGTTCCTAACTGTGCAAGGCTGAGAACACCATTATGTAATTCACACAATCAAAGCAGTACCGTTTTGCCAAAGATGAACCAAGGTATTAAAAAGAAAGAAAGACGTTCTGTGACAAACCAGATCCAAATCTGGATTTGTAAATCTCGAGCAGGATCTGGCTCATGGCAAAAAAAAATACCTAGGCTCAGTGTTTAACACTCTTGCCTCAGAGTCAGAAAGTTGTGTGTTCAAGCCCCACTCCAGAGACTTGAGCACATAATCTAAGCTGTCATTTCAGTGTTGTTATGAGGGAACACTGCACTGCCAGAATGAGATGTTTAGTCCACAGTCAATCTGCACTCTCAGTGTGGGGTAAAAGATTCCAATGCACTATTCGAAGAGAAGCAGTGGAGTTCTCCTGACATTCTGGCCAACATTTCTACCACAACCAAATCACTAAAAACATCTCATCGCTGTTTGTAAGATATGCAAATCGGCTGCTGCTGCATTTCCTTTTACTTAACAACAATGACCATGCTTTGAACATACTTCATTGCATGTGAAGCCCATTCAAATGTCCTGAGGACGTCCTATATAAATACAAAATTTGCTCTATGTATATAATGCATTCTCACAAATACTTGAATTTTTTAAGCCACCTTCATGATTGTCTTTGCATTTACAATGCAAGTTCAAAATCAGGGAGCCAGATTTTCAAAGGGCCATGGGCTAGGGGCTCGGTGTGGGCAGGAATTAGATGTCCAGGAGGTCATCACAGAATTCCGACACCTCAAGGACACTTTCGTATTTTCAAGGGGCTGACAGAGGGGAGGGAATGGGAAATGCCGTGGCTGCCATTTAATGGCTGCTTGAGCTCGTTAAGGGACCTGTCAGTTCACTGTTGGAATTTTTTAAAGCTGAATTTGACAAACCCAAAAGTCTGGTGCAGAATCGCAGCCAAGTTCGCTGCAGAGCCACCAGAGATCTTCTCCCGATTTATTTATAACTGACCTCTCCTGGATCTCCTTGCACCAGTTCCAGCGCTGCTTCGTGAACTCACCTACATAGCTCCCTTGCATCGCCGTGGACACTGCTGGCCCTAAAAGGCTCTCTTCAGCAAGACAGTTCAGCCCCCAACATGGTTGCCACCTACCTTTGCCACTGATGCCAGGCAGGCACCTCCCACTTCCTGGAGGCGTTTGGCGCTTCTAATTCAACACCAAGCTCACCACCTGGCCAATTAGGACACTTAGATTTGAAAATAACATTGTGAGAGCGATGCAACTCGGGTGCGGGGTTGGGATCTGGAATTCAGTTGGGTGTGACGGGTTCCATGGCCGTGCGTTGAAAATCTGGCCCAGGGTGTCAGCCTTGCATCAGTGGTATTCTTTTTTGAAATGAGCCAGAGGATTGAGAGTTCAAGCCACCCTCCAGAGAAATAAGTGCATAATCCAAGCTGAGGTGTCATCTTTCAGATGATGTTAAACTGCGCAGTGCCTGTTCTCTTGGGCACATGTGAAAGATCCAATGGCGCCATTTGAAGAAGAGCAGAGAAGTTCTCCCTGTGTCAGAGGCCAATATTTATCCATCAACCAACACCACTGAAACAGATGATCTAGTCATCATCACATTGCTGTTTGTGGGAACTAATTGTGTCTAACTTGGGCTGCCGCATGCCCTTTTATTTCAACAGTGGCTACACTTCAAGAGTATTTCACTGATTGTAAAGTGCTTTGGGATATCCTGAGGTTGTGAAAAGAGCTATAATATAACTGCAAGTCCTTACTGATAGGGCAGGAGTTTTAGGTCAGGTGCGGGTGTAATCAGCGGGCCCAGGAGTGGCTGGGGAATGGACCGCTGCCCGCGATCGGCCCCCGACCGTGATGTCACACTGGCGGCTGGCCAGTTAACGAACGCTGAAATACTCAGCGCTGCCGGGGCGGGAGGAGGGCGGGTGTGGGGGGAGCGTGGAATGAAAGCTCTCTGAAGGCAGGGAGCTGCCTCAGGGAGCTGCAGAATTTAAAACCAATAAATAAAAAGATTTTGAAATCCGGGAAAATATGTCCACGCGTCAGAAACAGTTACCAGAACCTGTAAATGATGAAAATTCTGTCCATACGTTTTAATTTATTTATATTTAATAATGGAAACCTCATTCCGCCCTTGAATGAGATTCCATCAAAAATGCAAGGTCCGCCTGGCAGGTTCGCCCGTCCAGGCACGTTTGGAACTTTAATGCGCTTAATTGGCCTCTTAATTGTCGGGCAGGCGCGCTTCCAACTTTTGCGCGCGCGCCAACCGAAATATCACATGAGCGTGGGATGACGTCGGGACGCTCGCCCAACTTCATCATGCGCTATTTTACGCTCGAGCAGGTCAGGTGCACACCCGCGTGCCAACCTAAAAATTCTGCCCATAATATTTATTCATTTTCAAAGTTAATTTTAATCATGTTAGTTATTTCTCCCTATTTGTTCTGGCCTTGTATTGTATAATGTTAAGGACTCCAGCTATCCAGCTCCCAGGCCTTCCTCAAGCACAGGGGTAGCCTGGGACAATTATCTTTCTTCATGATCTCGCTCTTTTGCCCTTCCCTGTCGTTCTATCTTCCCCCAGATGACCCTCCACCCCCGCCGCTCCCCCTATCCATGGATGACAGAGTAGTGTAGCTGTGCTGAGGAATTCAGAGTTGCCCTTCTGTGGCATGGCATAACTTTGAATTGTTTTTCTTTTCTAAATAATGGAACAGGATTTTATGAGTGTTCCTGCAGTGATTTACTTTTAAAGTAACAAAACCTACCTCATGGATATCAGTTGGAGGCCTGGTTTTATTTAAATGGGATTAATTTAGATGTACTTTGTTCTGATGCAGAAATCTACCTCAAACAGCCCATCTAAAAAGAGGAAGTCCTCTTCCCTTGGGCAAGAACAGTCCCCTCCCATTGTCATTATCTTCAAAGACCTTGAGAGCTTCCTACCCAAAGTGCTGCAGGACTTCATCATCATCAGCAGGTAATAGCAGATTAACAGTAGCTCCTTTTGTATTGCCGGTTGTAATGAATTAGAGAAGCTCCTTAACTTAGTGCTTAGCACTAGTGTAACTGAGAACCTGGAAAACATTACTTTTGAAGGCACTCCTAGTGGGAGAAATTCAACTCAAAATCATCCTCATGCACCTGAAGATCAGAGGTAGGAATTGAAAATCAGGGGCAGCGACATTTTGTGCACCCCTTTGATGCCCACGGCCTGTCTAAAGCCATCTTCAGATTGGTCTGTAAACGGATGCACAGCCTGCCCATCTGAAACAAGTGAACGGCTGCTTTACTGTACAAAACAGCATTATAGGAATAAGAGAAGGCCTTCACCTACTCGTCCCTATTCCGCCATTCATTTAGATTGTTATGCAGCAGATGGTATATGCCAGGCAGATCAAATCTATGAGAGACACTTGATCACGCAGTCACAGTGGTTTTGGAATTTGTATTCTATTTCGAGATGCGTGCCCTGAATTCAGGAGTAATAAGCCCACCAAGACTCTATGTTTTTTTTTACAAGACTAAATTAAACATTTATTAACAAAAGAAAAGATTTCAAGCACATACATAGGTCTACAAATTACTACTATAATAACTCCTAAAGCCCCTAATTAATCTGGCTTCCAGTTACACCCCTGTTAAAGCAACAGTAAACAAAAAAATAGCTTTTAAATAGGTTCCAGCCAGTTAACACTATACCCTGGATAGTAGAATTCAAAGTGGCTTTTCCTAGCTTTGGTCTGTAGACAGCAGCTTATTGCACAAATACTGGAGGCTTTTCACACTTCTGATAGATCTTGTAATGCTTTCTCTAACACACAACCTCATTCTGCTTTATACATGTTTCTCCCTTTTAATGCAAATTCCATTGTTCCCATATGTCTTTGGGACTTTACTTTTCTCATAACATTAGCACCATACAATGATTTATGTTATCAGTAACCTTTGGGAAAAATAAACACACTGCTTGGCCGAGCTTCTCTGGCTAGGTGCAACATTTTGCCATCTCTTTGAAATTCAAACTGCCCTGATTTATCTAAAAATGCAAACTCTCTTCACCTCATATTCTAAAACTTCAGCCATGTTTATGTATTTAGCATTTCAAACCTGGTTTCTTTTTGAGTCAAAGCCTTCAGACTTCCAAAGTCTCTAATTCGATTAAATCCCACACACACCCCCACACACTCTCTCACACACACACACACACACACACACACAGACATTATCCAAACCCCACTATTAACCTATTTTTACAATAAATCACAATATTATGAGAATTATTATACTTTCATGACAAGATCATAGCTGATCTGTATCTGAACCCCATTTATCTGCTTTTGCTCCATATCCCTCGAATACTCTTACCTGACAAAGTTTATTGATCTCAGTCTTGAAAGCTTCAATTGACTCAGCATCCACAACCTTTTGGGAGTTTTAGATTTCTGCTATCTTCTGCATGAAGAAGTGCTGTGTCCAATAGAAACTTTAAATATGTGATTTTTAAAAATCTGTTCTTGAAATCAGAGTGTCGCTGGCAAGGCTAGCCTTTATTGCCCATCCTTAATTGCCCTTGAGAAGGTGGTGGTGAGCTGCCTTCTTGAACCGCTGCAGTTTGTGTGGTGTAGGTACACCCACAGTGCTGTTAGGAAGGGAGTCCTATGATTTTGACCGATGAAGGAAAAGCGGTATAGTTCCAAGTCAAGATGGTGTGTCAAGTCAAGAGGGGAATTTGCATTCACATATGTCTGCTGGCCTTGTTCTTCTAGATGGTAGAGGTCACAGGTTGGTAGGTGTCAAATGAGCAGTGCATCTTGCCAGTTGTACACACTGCTGCCACTGTGCAATGGTGGTGGAGGGAGTGAATATTTAAGATGTTGGATGGGGTGCCGATCAAGTGGTCTGCTTGACTTGGATGTTGTCAAGTGTTGTTGGAGCTGCACTTATCCAGGCAACTGGAGAGTATTCCATCATACTCCTGCCTTGTGCTTTGAAGATAGTGGACAGGCTTTGCGGAGTCAGGAGGTGACTCACTTGCTACACAATTCCCTCTGACCTACTCTTGTAGCCACAGTATTTATATGACTGGTCTAGATAAGTTCCTAGTCAATGGTAACCCCCTCACCCCACCCCCTCAGGAGGTTGATGGAGGATGCAGCGATGTTAATACCGTTGGATGTCAAGGGAAGGTGGTGTTCCGATCCTAGCTGATGTTACTACTGGACAAGTCGGATCCCAGAGTGAAACCTGGCTTGACACATCCTAACTTTTATTTTTTAGAAACTGTTGAGGTAAGTTACTGAACAAATTCACAGGAGTCTGCTGTTGAACTTTTTAACAAAAAGAATAAAACATTTATTAAACAAGAAAAATGAACCGTCTTACGCCAGATGAAAAGGTCAGAAAGATCTCGCTACCAACACTAGAAAATGATTCAAATATTGACTCTTCCTTCATCCCAGCTATTTCTTTACAGACAGATACAAATTCAGAAAGATAAAGCAATTTACCATATCTATCTTATGCTCTAAAATTCAGGGTCATTATGCAGTACATGTGAACCAACTGGCGAACTGTGGACACACCACACTCCAAAGTATGTAACAGATGCTAGCAAAGCAGATTCTATGGATTTCTCAACCCACCCAGATGCTTGTTACATTGTGAGCCAACCGGCCTCACTGAAACTCTGTCCTTCTCATGAGGGTTTCCAATCTCTATGTTTGAAGAACTCCCCTTGGAATCCTCTCCAAGGGTCGCTCCCATTCAGACAGCTTCAACAAGAATCCACCTCCAGGGTTTCAGTCTTGCCTTATGAGATTTCTTTCCAGTGGATCGCTGTATGCACTCGAGCTTCACCTTCCAAGCACACTTTCAGATCTTCCAACGTCCCAAGCAGAACACCGCCTACTTCAAAAGGGTACCTTTGCACTCATGGTCTGCAGCGCCCAGTCCCCCAACCGTTGGTTGCCCTCTCAGCTCTTCTAGGCTTGTCTCGAGCCCACTTTGCTTCAAGCCTGCTCCCCGCAGCACCCCCTCTCTTCAATTCAGAGCCTATTGCCTTGCTCCTTTTTTGCAATTTTACTTAGGACCTGTTTCTGATCTCCGTCCTTGTCTCTTACCTGGGACCTTCTTCTGAGATCTGTTTCTGCCCTACTCCCTGGTTTGGGCAAGCAAGTGGATACATTTCTTGTTCGCGTGGGGTGGGGGGATGGTGGTGGGGCGGGGGATGGTGTGGGGATGGTGGTGGGGGATGGTGGTGGGGTGGGGGATGGTGGGGGGGGCGGTGGGGGATGGTGGTGGGGTGGAGTGGGGGGGGGGGTGGGTGATGGTGGTGGGGTGGGGGGAGGGGGGATGGTGGTGGGGTGGAGTGGCGGGGAAGCTTGAAATATGAATTGTGTGTTAAAGGTCTATTCAAGTCAGTGAATGATGTGATTTCTAGATGGTATAAATGTGGTTCATCTTACTAAGAAGTCATCATTAATTTTGCTTTTTATTAATATTTCAGTAACTACATCCAACAACTGCCACTCGTGCTGGTTTTTGGAATTGCCACATCTCCAATTACTCTACACCGAATGCTGCCCCATGCAGTTTCCTCGTTGCTCTGCATTGAACTGTTTCAGTCTCTTTCCTGCACCGATCATTTGACTACAGTTATTGATAAGGTAATCACTACCCCTTTCTGTTGAAAGTACTGTACGTCAACCAGCAGTAGTCCATGTTTATTGAAGGAGTTCACTTGAAGGAGTTGAAGATAAAAAACATTATTCTGACAAGAACTGAACAGTTCACATAAAAGAATTCACTTTGGAAGCGAATCAAAGATTACAGACCCAAGGTGGACAGATGGAGTTAACATACAGATAAGTTTTGAAATAATTGAATTGTGGAGCAGGTTTAAGGGGCGGAATGGCCTACTCCTATTCCTATATTCTCACTGGCCATTGTAGTGTAAATGCAGCCTTACAAATGTCCCCAAGCTTTGATTTCCTTATGGAAAGGACTTGTCTACTGTTTTCACTTTTATTATGCAGAAACAGACACTGGAGTACTGGGCTCTGGGTTTAGTTTCTCCCACTGAATTCACTGACTGTCATTTCATTCGGGCTAGGGGCTGATCAGAGACCAGCTATTTCAACACAGAGCAGAAGGCAGAAGCAAAATACTTCGGATGCTGGAAATCTGAAATAAAAATAGAGAATGCTATAATTACTTGGCAGGTCGGAGAGAGAAGTAGAATTACCGTTTCAGGGATCTGAAATGTTAACTCTGTTTCTCTCTCATTCATCCGGAGGCAACCTTGTACACCTACTGGCAGCCAGGTCGGACTGGTAATGTCTGAGCTGGACAGGAGGCTTCTTCGGAATAGCAACTAAAACATGGGGTTAGTATTTAAAGGGCCGTACCTCCTTATTTTTAAAAAAAAATTAAAGAAGTTTAAGAGAAAGTTAGAACAAGGAAATGGATGAGGGATAATGGGCAGCAATGTGCAACACAGTGCAGAAGCCCTTCCATCACAAGTGAGACATACAATCAAGCTGATGCACTGTATTATTACACTCCAAACTGCCCCATGGGTCATATCAAATTGTGGGGGGAAACAAGGCAAGACTAACCCCAATTTGATGAAGTTCTGCATTTGTTCAAATATATTGGAGCATGATTCATAAGTTGGTTTAAGCTGATCTCTTGGTTGTAGTGTCTGTAACAGATTAAGAAGATTTTTCTGCAATATGCTTCATCTGTAATAGGAAAAGTAAAATGCTTTAGCAACTTCTTTAAAAAAAAAATAGTGGATGAGTGTGTTCCATTTTCAAACTTTGAATGGGACACACGGCTGACAAGTTCCTGGACCTGATGGCCTTCATCCGAGAGTCTTGAAAGAAGTGACTACCGAGATAGTAGATACATTGGTTGTAATCTTCCAAAATTCCCTAGATCCTGGAAAGGTCTCAGGGGATTGGAAAGCTACAAATGTAACCCCACTACTCAAGAAAGGGAGGGAGATAGAAAGCAAGAAAATGTAGGCCAGTTAGTCTAACATCTGTCATTGGGAAAATGCTAGAATCCAGAACATTTTGAAGAGCACAGTGCTATCAGGCAGAGTGAACAAGGTTTTATAAAAGGGAAATTGTGTTTGACAAATTTATTAGAGTCTTTTGAGGACGTAACAAGCAGGATGAATAAAGAGGAAGTAGTAGATATAGTGTTTTGGAGTTCCAAGAGGCATTTGGTAAGGCGCCACATAAAAGGTTACTGGGAAAAATAAGAGCTTGTGGCTTTGGGGGTGATATATTAGCATAGATAGAAGACTGGCTAACTAACAGGAAAGAGGGAGTCAGGATAAATGGGTCATTTTCAGGATGGCAAACTGTAACGAGTGGAGTGCCACAGGAGTCAGTGCTGGTGCCTCAACTATTTATGATCCACATTAGTGACTTGGAAGAAAGGACTGGCCGTATTGTAGCTAAGTTTGCTGATGACACAAAGATAGCTACGAAAACAAGTTGTGATGAGGCTTACAAAGGGATATAAATAGGTTAAGTGAATGGGCAAAAATTTGGCAGATGAAGTATAATGTAAAAAAATTTGAACTTGTCCACTTTGGCAAGAAGAATAGAAAAGCAGGATATTATTTAAATGCAGAAATACTGCAGAATGCTACAGTACAGAGGGATCTGGGTTTCTTTGTATATGAATCTCAAAAAGTTAGCATGCAGGTACAGCAAGTAATTAAGAATGCAAACGGAATGTTGACCTTTAAAGCAAGGGGGATGGAGTATAAAAGTAGGGAAGTCTTGCTACAACTGTACGGGGCATTGATGAAACCGCATCTGGATCATTGCGTGCAGTTTTGGCCTACTTACTTTAGGAGGGATCTTGCATTGGAAGCGGTTCAAAGAAGGTTCATTAAGCTGATTCCTGGGCTGAAGAGGCTATCCTATGAGGAAAGCTTGCACCGATTGGACCTATACCCATTGGAGTTTAGAAGAATGAGAGGTGATCTTATTGAAACATACAAGATTCTGGGGGGGGCTTGACAGCATATAGTGCTAAGAGGATGTTTTCTATCGTTGAAGAATCTAGAACTAGGGGGCATAGTCTTAAATGAGAGACCCCATATTTTTAAACTGAGGTGAGGAGGAATTCCTCCTCTCAGGGGGTCAGTAGTGTTCTCTTCTACAGAGAGCAATGGGTCATTGAATATACTCAAAGCTGAATTAGACAGACTTTTGATTGACAGGGGAGTCTAGGGTTATGGGGGCAGGTGGAAAGTGGAGTTAAAGCTACAATCAGATGAGCCATGATCTTATTAGTTTGCTAGTACCTCTATGGCATTTATTTCTATCTTCTAATTGTTATCATTTAGTTTATTTAATGCATATGTTGTACCTAGTTATGCATACACCTGGGAGTAACTCCCTCTTTCTAAAAATGTATGTTCTTTCTATTTTTTTGTACTCTCTCACAGTTGGTGCTGACGACTAAATTCCCATTTAAGTTGAATGGAAAAGTACTTCAGGTCCTGATCAGCATATTCTTGTACCATGATTTTTCTGTAAGGAATTTTGTTAAAGGTTTACAGGTAAGTTCAAGTTGGCAAGGCTGAACAAGTTTAAAACAGATGATTAGATGACAAAAATTGAAATTTATGATTATTCAATACCTTGTATATTTTTCTTTTGCACCTCTTATGGCCATTTGTTTTTCCCAGCTATCTCTGTTAGAACACTTCTACTCCCACCCTCTTAGTCTTCTGTGCTGTACACCAGATGAAGCCAATGCCAGGGTACAGAATCTTACCCATGATGACTGTGAACTAATCCGACAAGTGCCATCTTTTATGGGGTGAGTGAAGGTTACTTGTTTTTCAGCAAAGGTGGTGATTTTTTTTTTTCCCTCTTGCCAATTTTTCACACCCATCCTGTTTCCCCATCCTGAGTTGGCTTACTCAGTACTTCACCCAAGTGGCTATTCATAAAGTGTAAGCCTTGGAAATTGGTGTTGATATCTATTCACCTGCAGGTGGCATAACAACCCAACCCTGATTCTGCTCTTACCTGATGATCTCATTCACAACACATTTCCAACAGGGGTCAATCAGTGGCCTCATTATATGATTTTTTTTTATTCCCTATCCCTTGGGGAGGCGATGGCATAGTGGTATTGTTGCTGGACTAGTAATCCAGAGACCCAGAGTAATGCTCTGGGGACCTGGGTTCAAATCCCACTGCAGCTGGTGGAATTTGGAAATAAAAGTCTATGCTTTGAAACCATTGTTGTTTGTTGTAAAAACCCAATCTGCTGTCCTCACCTGATCTGGCCTACATGTGACTCCAGACCCACAGCAATGTGATTGACTCTTAAATGCCCTCTGAAATGTTGTACAACTCTGTTGTATAAAACTGCTACAAAGCCGAGTGCCAAAATTGGGAGAGCTGTCTCACAGACTAGTCAAGCAGCAGCCTGACATAGTCATCCTCACAGAATCATATCTTACAGATAATGTCCCAGACACCACTATCACCGCCTGTCCCACCGACAGGAAAGATCAGTAATATACAGTCAGGAGGGAGTTGCCCTGGGAGTCCTTAACATCGACTCCGGACCCCACGAAGTTTCATGGCATCAGGTCAAACTTGGGCAAGGAAATCTCCTGCTGATTACTACATGTCACCCTACCTCAGCCGATGAATTGGCACTCCCCCACGTCGGACATCACATGGAGGAAGCACTGATGGTGGCAAGGGCGCAGAACGTACTCTGGTTGGGGGACCTCAATGTCTATCACTAAGAGTGGCTCGGTAGCACCACTACTGACCAAGCAGGCCAAGTCCTCAATGTCATAACTGCTAGACTGGGTCTGTGGCAGGTGGTGAGGGAAGCAACCAGAGGGAAAAACATGACCACATCCTCACCAACCTGCCTACCGCAGTTGCATCTGTCCATGACCACCACACAGTCGTGAAAAGTTCCACCTTCACATTGAGGATACCCTCCATCATGTTGTGTGGCACTACCACCATGCTAAATGGGATAGATTTCAAACTGATCTAGCAAATCATACTGTGGGCCATCAGCAGCAGCAGAATTGTACTCAGAACACAATCTGTAACCACATATCCCCCACTCTACCATTACCTTCAACCTCATACCACCCACTGTACCATTAACATTAAGCCGGGGGGGTCAACCCTGGTTCAATAAACAGTGCAGAGGGCATGCCAGGAGCAGCACCAGACATACCTAAAAATGAGGTATCAACCTGGTGAAGCTATAACACAGGACTACTTGTGTGTCAAAAAACATAAGCAGCAAGTGATAGACAGGGCTAAGCAATCCTACAACCAAAGGATCAGGTCTAAGCTCTGCAGCCCTGTCATATCCAGTCGTGAATGGTGGACAATTAAACAACACACTGGAGGACGAGGCTCCACAAATATCCCTATTCTCAATGATGGGGGGAGCCCAGCAAATTGGTTCCAAAGATAAGCATTTGCTACAATTTTCAGCCAGAAGTGCCGAATGGATGATTCATCTCGGCCTCCTCCAGAGGTCCCCAACGTCACAGAAGCCAATCTTCAGCCAATTCGATTCACTCCACGTGATATCAAGAAATGGTTGAAGTCACTGGATACTGCAAAGGTTATGGGGCCTGTCAATATTCCAGCAATAGTACTGAAGACATGTGCTCCACAATTTGCCACACGCCTAGCCAAACTGTTCCAGTACAGCTATAACACTGGCATCTATCCAGCAATGTGGAAAATTGTCCAGGTATGTCCTGTACACAAAAAGCAGGACAAATCCACCCCAGCCAATTACCGCCCATCTGTCTACTCTCGGTCATCAGAAAAGTAATGGAAGGAGTCATCAACAGTGCTATCGAGCGGCACTTGCTTAGCAATAACCTGCTCACTGATGGCCAGTTTGGTTTCCACCAGGTCCACTCAGTTCCTGACCTCATTACAGCCTTGGTTCAAACATGGACAAAAGAGCTGAACTCCCGAGGTGAGGGGATAGGGACTGCCCTTGACATCAAGGCAGCATTTGACTGAGTGTGGCATCAAGAAGCCCAAGCAAAACTGGAGTCAATGGGAATTAGAGGGAAAACTCTCCACTGGTTGGAGTCATACCTAGCACAAAGGAAGATGATTGTGGTTGTTGGAGGTCAGTCAGCTCAGCTCCAGGAGAACACAGTAGGAGTTTCTCAGGGCAGTGTCCTCAGCCCAAACGTCTTCAGCTGCTTCATCAATGACCTTCCCTCCATCATAAGGTCAGAAGTGGGGATGTTCGCTGAGGATTGCACAATGTTCAGCACCATTCGCAACTCCTTAGATACTGAAGCAGCTCGTGTCCAAATGCAGCAAGGCCTGGACAATATCCAGTATGGGCTGACAAGTGGCAAGTAACATTCGGGTCACCCAAGTGCCAGGCAATGGCCAACTCCAACAAGAGAGAATCTAACCATCGCCCCTTGACTTTCAGTGACATTACCATTGTTGAATCCTGCACTTTCAACACCCTGGGGGTTACCATTGACCAGAAACAGGACTAGCCATATAAATAATGTGCTTTAAGAGCAGGTCAGAGGCTAGGAATCATGTGACAAGTAACTCACCTCCTGACTCCCCAAAGCCTGTCCATCACCTACAAAGCACAAGTCAGGAGTGTGATGGAATACTCCCCACTTGCCTGAATGAGTGCAGCTCCCACAACACTCAAGATGCTTGACATCGCCCAGGACAAAGCAGCCCACTTGATTGGCACCACATCCACAAACATTCACTCCCTCCAGCACCGACACACAGTAACAGCAGTGAGTACCATCTACAAGATGCACTGCAGGAATTAACCAAGGCTCCTTAGACAGCCCCTTCCAAACCCACGACCACTACCATCTAGAAGGACAAGGGCAGCAGATAGACGGGAACACCATCACCTGGAAGTTCCCCTCCAAGTCACTCACCATCCTGACTTGGAAATATATCGCCATTCCTTCACTGTTGCTGAGTCAAAATCCTGGAACTCCCTTCCTAACAGCACTGTGGATGTACCTACACCATATGGACTGCAGCGGTTCAAGGCGGCAGCTCACCACCACCTTCTCAAGGGCAACTAGGGATGGGCAATAAATGCTAGCCCAGCCAGCAAAGCCCACATCCTGTGAATGAATTTTTAAAAATCCTCTTACCCACACACCGTCCCAACTCTAATGCAGTGTTGCTGTGGCCAATTAAATGACTACAGTTGAGACAAGATCAAGGATCAAACCTGGAACCTTGCCACTCTCTATGACTCAACTTCATACTGAATGAACTTAAGCTTATTATGCTTATTAGAGGACTGCAGGCAATTCAAGTTTAAAAAAACTTGTGGCTATGTAGTGCTGTAGCACTGAAGTCAAATGACATTCTCTTGTCTAAATAGGGCTGCATTCATAGTGTTTCATGAACTGTTTGATCCCTACATATAGCCCTATAAATCATGAACTAGCAATACTCTTCAAAGGAGCAAACTGCTCCTATCTAATTCTATATGTAATCGTTTCACTGAAATATATATTAAGATGTGCTATATCATCTCACCATTCTGTTTCATTTTTAAAGCCATGTGGATGGCGTTAGTGACAGTCTTACCTGATCATCCATTACTGGATCTGCCATGTGAGCTTCTATGCCATAAATTCGAAACTGCACAACACAGACATTTTATGATAGAAATCTAATACATAATATTCTGTTGGTGAAACAAATCATTTTCCCTTGCAAGGGAACAATCCTTATGGCCTTTTTCTCCCCGGTTGCCCCCTCCCCCTGAAGTTATTAACTCGCTCGGTGGGGTAGGGTTCCCCAAGGGGAGTTAGTAATCTTGCCAGAATGGTCACTATTCATGTGAGTCATAGTGAGTGCTGCCAGGCTACCTGACAGCCTGATACAGGAGGACATCAATCCTGAACTCAGTCTTGTCCATAAGCATGTTTTAATATTAGAATCAAATTTGGCTTGTATAAACCACTAAATACATGCTGAGATATCTCAGATACTCGAGTTTCAAAGTAGCAACTCTGGTACTATCCGTGTGAGATTGTACTAGCAAGCTTTTGAAAAAAAAAACTGAAGTAAATATGCTTTCACAACATTATCTAGTCAGTATCTGGAAATTATGTTTTGTGTGTTTGGTTTTTTTCATTGCCTCTTTTTTTAATTATTGCCAAAACATTTTTTTTGAAGAAAGCGGCCTAAAATTTGGGATTGCAGGATTATTATAAATTTTGTCTCTTATATGCTTTAATATTTTTAACTACTTCTAATTTTAGACCATCCTGTAGATCCCATCCTATCGATCCTTTAATCAATCGCCCAGACTCGCCTTTTCTGATTGTTGATCTGTACATTCACATTTTAAAATATGCAAGCTGTTAGAATGTGACCTTCCATTGTCCAGAGGTCATAGACTGCCACATGTGACAGTCCTAGTGACAGCTGGTAAAAAGCTCCAGTGTCCCTCATATAAATCTGCTTCCTTATGTATGTTTCCTTATAGCTTCCTTAACCATGCAGTAAATCTCTGTGCCTATTCATTCAGACATAAACTTTAAACAAAAAAAAAGTTTCTTAAAGCAGTTAATTTTAAGAGCTCAAACCTAATTTTCTATGTATGTAAAATGTTATGTTTTAAATCTATTGAAATTTATAAAAATAAAAACACTTAATTTACACCATACCTTGGTCCACCATCAGAATGTCTCAAAGTACTTTCACACAGGAATGCAATGACTAGCATTTAGACAGACATGACTTTTCCACTAATGATATCCCACAAACAACAGTGAGATGAATGACCAATTAATCCGTTTTTGGTGTACTGATTTAAGGAGGAATGTTTTCAAACTGTAGACGTAATGTTTAGAATTTGTATATTCTTTCACTTCAAGTAACTTGTATGACAGTTTTAACACTGGTTGGATTATTTGCAGGTTTCAGCAATAATTGTGGATGGATGAAAGTCAAAAATAATATTTTGGTACTTTTATGCAGAGGCTTAAATATGCAACACATTTTCTTTTATTTATCAAAGCTAAGGAACTTACTAATAAAACTAAATATAAAATATTGACACAAGCCTGTTTCATGGAGTTTGCATTCTTCTTCAAGCGTTTAAATATAAATTAGAGGGTATTTATATAGTCCCTCTCACAACTTCAGGACTTCCTGAAGTGCTTTACAGCCAACATAGTGTAATTACTGTTGTAATGAATTGCAGTATGAATTTGGGCACGCAACTGCAATGAGGTAATGATTGGGTAATCGGTATTTTAGCGATGTTGGTTGAGGGATAAATGTTGGCCAGGACATGCTGCGAAGCTCCCTGCATTCTTTGAACAGTGCTCCAAAATCTTTATATCTACCTGAGGTTTAACATCTCATGCAAAAGACAGCACCTCCAACAGTACAGAACTCCTGCAGTGTTGTACTAAGCTGTCAATCTGGATTAAGTGTTCAAGTGAACAGAGTGGGACATGAACCCATGACCTGCCACTGAGCCAAGTTGATGCCTGAATGGATACCTTTATGCCGTAACTATCCATTAGTTTCCTTCGCCATGCAAGTGCCAGGCAATGACCATCTCCAACAAGATCGAATCTAACCATCGCCCCTTGACGTTCAATGGCATCACCATCACTGAATCCCCCACTATCAACATCTTGGGGGTTACCATTGACCAGAAACTGAACAGGACTAGCTATATAAATACTTTGGCTGCAAGAGCAGGTCAGAGGCTAGGAATCCTGCGGCAAGTAACTCACCACCTGACTCCCCAAAGCCTGTCCACCATCTACAAGGCACAAGTCAGGAGCGTGATGGAATACTCTCCACTTACCTGGATGAGTGCAGCTCCAACAACACTCAGCTTGAATCCAGGACAAAGCAGCCCGCTTGATTGGCACCACATCCACAAACATTCACGTCCCTCCACCACCGACAAATAGTATCAGCAGTGTGTACCATCTACAAGATGCACTGCAAAAATTCACCAACGCTCCTTAGACAGCACCTTCCAAACCCACGACCGCCACCATCTAGAAGGACAAGGTCAGCAGATACATGGGAACACCACCTGGAAGTTCCCCTCCAAGCCACTCACCATCCTGACTTGGAAATATGTTGCCGTTCCTCCACTTTTGCTGGGTCAAAATCCTGGAACTCCCTTCCTAACAGCACCGTGGGTGTACCTACACCACAATGCAGCAGTTCAAGAAGGCAGCTCACCACCATCTTCTCAAGGGCAATTAGGGATGGACAATGAATGCTGGCCTAGTAAGCGATGCCCACATCCTGTAAATGAATAAAAGAAAAATTTACGACAGTTCATACACACTATTTAGACATTTGAAGGTTGTTGATAAACTGTTAGATATTCAGGTGAACAACTGAGCACTTCTTTCTTATGGCTGCTGCAGATGTAGAGCAACACTATAATTTTGCATTTAGGTGGTTGTCAGCCAAATCAAGGAAAATGAACATCTCCCATTCACCAGGGCTTCAAAGTCCCTCAGCACCACTTGAGGTCCCCTGTTGTACCTAATCGCTTAACCTTCGACTATCCAACTTTAACTCTAATGAAGTTTGGAAATGTGAACAGAATCCACAAGTCGTCACAAACAAAAACCTTGTGAAAGACCAATACAGATGATTCCTGGCTTTATTCTTTCATGAAGCTCATAGGAACCCCTAAACCGAACCCACACAAACCATGGCAGCTGCAGATAATTGACACACAAACGGAAAAGTGTAAACTCTCCAGTGTGCGACTGTGGTCACCCAGAACAGACCATGGAACATATAATGACTCAGTGCCTGATTGACAAATATGGTGACATCAGTGCTAACACTCCATTACTCCTGACGCAATAATGGACTTACCAGAGGGTGCAACATCGTGGTGAGTGGATGGGGGAGTGATGCACATGCTAGGATCGACTTGAGGGTTCCAGTGATGCATCACATTGCAGCGTTCAGTTGGAAATTAACAAGTTGAGTGCAGCTGTTTCTAGTCTATACCAATGCTCATTACTTGGCTGTGGAGCACAGATAGGCTGTCACTGATATCTGAAGCACTGATGCTTTGCAACTTGTGCCTGCCAGTTTCTGGACCAGGTTAACGCTTGTTTTTATCTTGGCGACTACCTTCTTCAGGTAGTTGTGGAAGGCTAGTGTGCGGACTAGCTTCACTCCGAGGTAGGTCAGATTGGGGTTGTGTGGCACAGTATTAACATGAAAGGTCACTTAGCATTCATTTTTGCCATCAACATGGAATGCAGCCACTGCTGTTTTATGAGCGTTTGTAGTTCAGGCCTTCAACAGACTCAGTGCACCCATGGCATTCTGGCTGAGTCTGCAGACTTGAGCAGGGCTTTTGTAGTCTGGGCTGCTGGACTGTTATACTGCCAGAGCAGGTACTGGGTCTCTTTGGCCCAAAGTGGGTGTAATTTTCCTGGAAACCTCAGGGGATAAGCTTTTTGGTTCTTGTTGCTGTAAGGAAGTCAGTGAATCGACAGCCTCCCTATAGCAGCCAGAGTTGGTTTTGGCCAGCTTCCACCCTGGAAGAAGTACTACACGTGTATATGTTGTACTTTATTTATAATATTAAAAAAAAACCCTCTGTTGCAGTCGACTGAGATCTGTTTTGTGATGTCAGTGCAACTCTTCAATGTTACCATCTTGCAATGCTGCCACCTACAAATCCAATGTACAACTATTGTTAGCATTATAATCTCACTATAATGCTCAGCCAGCAAAATGAATCTGTGTGTACATTTTAATTTTAGGTATGTTGATCATCAGGACTCTGAGAAGCAGGTTAAACTTTTGACTAACGACCAATATTTAAAGGTAATCTATTTGGTTACTGTACATTCCAAATGTGTTATGTAGCCCACTTGCCTATCCTACTTATCCTTACTAATCTACACTGGCTGCTTATCATCCACTGCATTAAATCTTTTGTCAAATCTCTTCTTGGCCTCAGCTTACCCAATCTCTACATCCCCTCCAGCCTTGCACATCTTCCTGCAACCTTTGGTCCTTTGACTCTGGCCTTTTTTGTACCTGTACTCCCTTTGGATCTTTGAATTTATTGAAGGCAGACTTGGACAGATTTTTGATAGGCAAGCGAGTCGAGGGTAATGCAGGGCAGATTGCAAAGTGGAGCTGAGACCACAACCAGATCAGCCATGGTATTATTGAATGGTGGAGCAGGCTCGGAGTGCCAAATGGCCTAGGCCTACTCCTGCTCCTGAGTTCCTATGTTTGTGGGCATAACCTTCAGATGCTTAAGCCCTACTGTCTGGAACTATTTTCCAATACCCCTTTGCTTTTCATCTCTCTGCGCCTTTTAACCCATATCAAAACCCATTTTAACAATCAGACTTTCATTCACCTCTTCTCCCGCTCACAATTCATTAAAATCTCACTCAATTGCTCCTTGACTATTTCGTCTCCACTCCCACTCTCCACTGTGTAAGGCACCTTGGGATGCTCCTGCAATAAAAGGTACTACGTAAATGCAAGTTTCTATCGAAACTACTTTTGCCTTCTGAAGTTGATACAATTGAAAGGTATGTTTTTAGAAGATTGTGATTCCGGATGCTGATGCTTCTGCAAACCAGAAAGATTGAATTAATAGGAGTACAAGAGTAAAGAAGTAATGATGAATTGACACACAACTTGGTTAAGCCACAGTTGGAGCACTGTGTGAAGCTTCAGTGCCACAATATAGACAGACAGCCTTCAACTTAGATTCACCAGGATGATGCCAGGGATGAAAACCTATACTTAGGAAGAGAGATCAGGATTATTTCCTTTGCAGAAGAGAAGAAAGGGACTTTTATTGGAAAATTGTTAAGATTATAAAGGAGTTTGGTAGAATGAGTAGGGAAAAAGACCACGGGTTAGATTTAACGGGACAGCAGAGTCCCCGCACCCCCCCCCCCCCTTTCAAATGTCGGAGCAAGCTCACCCCCACTCCAGTGGCTTGCCCCACAGGCGTTTAATGCTCAGAGGAGCCATCTGGGAAGGAAATCCTGCCTCCGAGAGCTGTCGGCCAATCAAATGGCTGGCAGCTCTCCAGTTGAAGCAGTGACACTGGGAGCGGTGGCCACTACTGGGACTACAACAGTCCCCAACACCAAGGAGCCTGAGCAGTCGTCAAGGGTAAGTGGGTTGGGGGATATTGCTGGGGCCAGGCAAGATAGCCCTGACGAGGGGGGCGTGGGATTGGGGGAGGGGAAACTGGGGGAGCTGAGGGAGGCCTCTGATGGGGACAAGGAGCTTCTACCCCAACCCCACACCCATCCCATTGCCTGTCAGCCACCAGCCCACATTGGGCAATGTGCCAGGCTAGACTCCTGGCGTGGGCCTCTCCCATTGCTGGTTAAATCCCAGCGGCAGCAGGATGAAACCCTTAAGTGGGCACTAACTGACCACATAAGGGCCTCAATCAACCCATGGGTGAGCTCCCGGCACCTTCCCCACCACTGGTAAAATTGTGGCAGGGACCAGCTGGTAGGCGACAGCATGACACCCACAGTGCTTTATGCCCCCAACCCCTCCTCCCCCCGCGTCCTGAAAATCTGCTGCTGGAGGCCCACAAAATCTAGCCATATATCCTCCAGCTTCGGGGTGGGCTCAGTGACAGGGAATAATCAATTTAAAATTGTCACTAAGATAGAGAGAAAGAGGTTAGGAGAATTTGTTTTTCATAGAATATTGGAATTTGGAGTGCCTCCTTGTGAAGTAGATGGGACTTAGATCATTGATTATTTTATGGAAAATTTGGATAAATGGTGGAAAATACTTTCAAAATAGGTAATTTTGCAAGAGAGAGTGGGGCAGTGGGATTCATTTTGGATTGTTCTGGCAGAGATGGGTACGGATTTGATGGTTCGAAAGGCCTTATTCTGTGCTGTAAATTGCTACAGTTTTGCTTGTGGACACAATTTAAAGTCTTATCTGTTGTCTACAGTTTATGACTGACTCAGTAGTTGGAATTGTCATGAATTGTAGGTAACAAACTTTTTTCTTGATCTGCAAAAGTCATATCAACCAGCCACCATCAAAATTAGCAAGGATAATTGATGTTGCTCCTAGTGATATCAGTGCATGTATCCACACGATGAAGCGCCAAATGATGCTTTAAAGCCATACAAAAATGTACGTTGAGTATCTAAGGATTTTCACTTCACTGATATGTATTAATCCAAGATAAAGTCATTTCCTTTTTATTTTCCCTTCAAATGATGCAGGATGATGTACAGAAGCTGCTGACAGACCTTCACAGTTACCACCAGAATTACTTCCCAATTCTGAAATGTCTGCATATTTCCACATCGTCTCTTCCAAAGTATCCTTTAGGTAAACAGGTGCGTGTTCCCTTATATTGTACCTGAAAGATATAACCAGAAATGTTTTATTGTTTACTATTCTAAAGATTAACAGAATACCTCTTTAGTACTTTGTTGAGGATTATGAAAGGCTCATTGTGTGAGATTTCATCAGTCCTTTATGTTAAAATAAAAAGATATGATTTTCATCTGCAAGCACTTTCCTTGTTATGCTGCTCCTCTCACTCCTCTCATAGAGATGAGCTACTGTAGAAAACCACCTATGCTGTTTCAAGGATACTTTTTTAATTCATTCATGGGATGTGGGCATCGCTGGCCAGCATTTATTGCCCACCCCTAATTGCCCTTGAGAATACTGTTAAGCGTGTGACAGGGAACCTTTAAGGTCTATAATTGACCATCTAAGAACTGAATTACATGCTGGTTGAGTAGACAGTACTGTTGTAGCCTGCTGTGAACAGCTGAAGGAGCGTGCTATTTGATACCATCCACTGGTCGTTGGGACGTTGGCCCATGGTTGTAAAACTCAAGATAGTGTCCAACATTATATGTGGTTCCGCGACTGGATAGCAGTGTGCTAAGAATGACAGTAATGACTAATTTAAGATCATCAGCCAGGCTCACTTGCGCTTGCTGGGAACTACATTATTCATACCACAGGGCCCTGTCCTCTGCAAGCAGAAAGAACATGTCCAGCCATTGTGTCTTTTTCAATTAAACAAAAGTATGGAGGACAATTGATCCATGTTGCATTCCCTATGGCAATGCCTCAACCAATCAAAGTTGACTTGCCTATTTTGAATTTAAACAAAAGCTTGGGGGAATAAATGTTCTCTGGTGAATTCTCCATGGCAACACCTTGACCAGTCGGAGTCCTCTTGCCAACCCTTTTCTCATGCAGTATAAATTGTTGTTCCTTTAGAAATGTAGTATTCTTGTGTCTGTCCTGAGGAGTGCAAGATAAAGGGCTTCAGCAGCATGTCTGTTTTTTCAGCAATGCTGGAGGATATAAAGTTATTTTACTAAACTATAATTTTTATTTATTGTTACACATGGAAGAAAATATACCCCAGAGAGCAATTATATGGGCATTTTGATCACTTTAGGGGGACTGAGAGATAGATCATTGTGAAATCTATTTTTGGAAGTTCCTTGGCGCTGCACCCATTTTAGGTGTGAAGTGGGAACCTTATTGTCCAGGTGTACACACGTATTCTGTGCCAGAAGTATGCTGCCTGCCATTTAAGCACAGGGTGTGATATAGACATCCGGGCCTGTGACTGAAGCAGTCTATTCAATTTCTCCCCAAAGAATTGTATTTAATTTGTTCTTATGGCCACTGCAGAATGCTCAGTGAAGTCTTGAGAAAGCAGCAATTTGCTGTTCTGGGCTAGAAGTGTTGAGTAAACCTTTATTATTTACTAGTGATGGTCCTGGTTTATCATGGTACATTGATTTTACTCTTTTTTCAGTTGCCCAGTAAATGTTTCTATGCAATTTACTCTCCACAGATCAGGGAACTCTACATCACATGTTTGGAGAGGAACATATGGGAAACTGAGGAGTACAGCTCTGCCTTCCAACTACTCGGGTAATTCTGATTGGCAGTGATTGCATACTTTAGCTCTACCAGCTCATTTAAGAGCCACACAGTCATGCAGAATTTTGCACCTGTAAGGCGCTGCACTTACTTTGATGAAAGCAAAAAACTGCGGATGCTGGAAATCCAAAACAAAAATAAAAATACTTGGAAAAACTCAGCAGGTCTGACAGTATCTGTGGAGAGGAACACAGTTAACATTTCAAGTCCGTATGACTCTTCAACAGACCTAAGGAAAAATAGAAAAGAGGTGAAATATAAGCTGGTTTAAGGGGGGGGGTGGGACCAGTAGAGCTGGATAGAGGGCCAGTGATAGGTGGAGATAGCCAAAAGATAGCCACTTTCAAGAACTGTTCCTCTGACATTTCTTCCTTAACTGAGGTTTTCCACCCTCGGTGGTTGACAGGGCCCTCAACCGTGTCCAGCCCAACTCCCACGCATCCGCCCTCCCACCTTCCTCTCCCTCCCAGAACCATGATAGGGTCCCCCTTGTCCTCACTTATCACCCCACCAGCCTCCGCATTCAAAGGATCATCCTCCACCATTTCCGCCAACTCCAGCATGATGCCACCACAAAACACATCTTCCCCAGTCCAATGTCGCTCCAACTAGTCAGCTATGAGGTAAACCACTAGGAGGCATGCAACAACTGCCTGGGATAATTATTCCCTCCCAATTCCAGTTCAGCACGGGCTTTTCACTTCTAATCTTTGTCTGATCAGTTGCTGCATGTTCCTAGTGGTTTCCGTTTTGCCATTGTAATAATTGTGCAACGAAGGCATTCTAAGGCATATAACGAAGGGCACAGAGCTTCCCATATATTCCACAGAATGTGGAAAAAAAACGCAATGGCATATTGTCAAATCAGCCGCAATCTCACTGGCAACAGAACAAGATCGAGAGGCTGAATGGCCTGTCCCTATGTTAGGTGAAAAGGGATGCTCATTTCAGTACATTTGTTGAATTTGTGGTGTGGTTAAAAGTGTAGCTTTTTTTCTATCTGTTGCAGAATGATGGCGAAAGATGAGTTGGTATGTCTGCTTCAGAAATGCATGGAAGTGTTAAAGTCTTCCAAGCAGCAGACAGCTCTCACTGGCGCAATGCAGAAGCTGGAAGAATTCCTCACAAACTTTCAGAAACTGGATGGTAAGTGCTGAGCGATACATTCAGCCGATACAACGTGGTAGTGTGACAGGTCCATGTTTGTCGTGTGGAACTGAGATTTCCAGCATCATAACAGAATGTAGGTGTGGAGAAAAGTGAGTGTCCCAGCTGGCGGATTCTTACATCTTTAACAATTTATTTAATTCCATTTCCTCGAATCATAAAGGAGGCCATTCGTGCCATCATACCTGTATTGACTCTTTGAAAGAGATATCCAATTTGTTACACTCCCCTGCTTTTTTCCAATACTTCTGCAAATTTCTCTTTTTCAAGTATATATACACTTTCCCTTTGAAAGTAGACATAGACAAACATCAAAACATAGAAAATAGGAGCAGGAGTCGGTCATTCGGCCCCTTGAGCCTGCTCCGCCATTCAACACAATCACAACTGATCCTCTATCTCAACATCGTACTCCCGCACTCTACCCACACCCCTTGACATCTTTAGAGTGCAGAAATTTATCTATTTCCTCTTTGAATATATTCAGTGAGTTGGCCTCCAAAGCATTCCATAGGTTCACCACCCTCTGAGTGAAGAGGTTTCTCCTCATCTCAGTCCTAAATAGTCTACCCCATATCCTGAGACTGCGACCCCTTGTTCTAGACACCCCCCACCCCCCCAAGCCAGGGGAAATACTATCCCTGCATCAAGTCTGTCCATCCCCATCAGAATTTTATTTGTTTTGATGAGATCCCCTCTCATTCTTCTAAACTCCAGTGAATACAGGTCTAGTTGGCCCAATCCCTCCTCATACGACAATCTTGCCATTCCAGGAATATGAGTCTGGTGAACCTATGCTGCATTCCCTCTATGGCACATATATCCTTTCTTGGGTAAGGAGACCAAAACTGCGCACAATACTCCCAAGTGTGGCCTCACCAAGGCCCTGTGCAGCTACAGTACGACGTCCTTGCTCCTGTACTCAAGTCTCCTCGCAATGAAGGCCTACATACCATTTGCCGCCTTAACTGTTTGTTGGACCTGCATGCTTGCTTTCAGCGGGTGGTGTAGATGGACACCCAGGTACATCAACATTTCCCAATTTATCACTATTTAAATAATACTCTGCCATTCTGTTTTTCCTACCAAAGTGGATAACTTCACACATATCCATGTTAAACTGCATCTGCCATGTATTTGCCCACTCACTCAACCTGTCTAAATCGCCTTGAAACCTCTTAACACCCTCCTCATCGCTCACGTTCCCACCAAGTTTCATGTTGTCAGCAAATTTGGAAATATTACATTTGGTTCCCTTATCCAAATAATTGATATATTTTGCGAATAGCTGGGGTCCAAGAGCTGACCCCTACGGTTACCCCACTAGTCACCGCCTTCCACTCCGAAAAAAGACCCATTTATTCCTACTCTCTGTTTCCTGCCTGCTAACCAATTCTCAATCCATGCCAATATATTACCCCCCAATCCCATGTGGTTTAATTTTACACACTAACCTATTATGTGGGACTTCATCAAAAGCTTTCTGAAAATCCAAATACGCCACATCTGGGGTAAGCAGGAATGTAGGGCTGAAGTTACCTTCACATCAGACATGATCTTATTGAATGACGGAGCAGGCTCAAGAAGCCAAGTGGCCTACTCCTGCTCGTAATTCGTATGTTCGTATAATGAATAAGTAAAAACAGTAAGTCATGTAAGTAATAAGCAATATTGAATCTGTTTCCATTACCCTTTCAGATAATGCATTCTAGATCATCCTAACTCACTGAGTTTAGGAAAAAAATCTCTCTTCATTGCCCCTTAGAGGATTTTGGCGATTGTCTTAGATTTGTAACCTCTGGCTATTACTCTCTTGCTGTGAAAATCGTTTCTCCATGTCTGATGTTATCAAAACCACTCGCTATAAAATCTCTTAATGTTTTCTGCTGTCAGGAAAACATCCCAGCTTTTCTGGCCTCTCCATATAACTGAAGTCCCTGACCCCTGGTAAAGTTCCATTAAATCTCCTCTGCGCCTTCTCCAAGGCCTTGACATCCTTCCTGAAGTGTGATGCCCAGAATTAGACACACTACTCTAGCTGAGGCCTAACCTGTGATTTATGAAGGTTTAGCATAATTTACTTGCTTTTGTACTCTATGCCTCTATTAATAAAATCCAGGAATATTCTTTTTGAACGTCCTGCTTAACTTGCCAGGCCATCTTCAAAGATTTCCATATCCAAACTTTCAGGTTTCTCTATTCCTGCAACTTGCTTTAAAATTGTACCATTTAGTTTATAAATTTCTCCTTCCAAAATGTTACACTTTTTCACCCTTCTGCAATAAGTTTCATCCGTTATGTGTCCAGCCATTCTTTTGCAATTTTTTTTTTTAAGCCACTGCTTAAAGTCTGTTGCTATTTTCTGAGGGAATTCTGTACACAGTCAGCTTGGAACTGATTGTCATTTGCCTTAATGAACATTTAAATGGATACAAGACCTTTTGTTCCAGTTAATTGTTACGGTCACAACCTATTTCTCACGAGTTACATTGTTTATCATGTTAAGGAATGTCAGTGATGGAGAATTGGAACATATTTGACATCCTGTGTTGAGTAATATCAGATGAGATAAAATGCAGGCCAGAACCAAAGTTAAATTAATAATGACAATGAGAATTTTGCCACTACTCCCAACGTTTGTCTCTATGGCCTTTGGGTGAAGTTGCCAGTTTTTTCTGAATAATGAACATCTTGTGTCTCTGTACCCAATGACAACCAAAACTCGTCATGTACAACCCATACAGCTGGTACAGAAGACTACAAGGAGACCTTTGTGGGTCTGTACATTACTGTGTTTGGATTTCGGTTTCAGGGGTAAAATGATATCTTCAAACAGCTGTGCCAGCTGGGGAGGCGTATTTCTTATCCGTTTACATTTATTAAGCCAGCGATGAGAGCTTTCCACCAGATAGTGGAAGTTTCATCTGTAAGAAACTTACCTGGCATTTTGGTCTTTTAAAAAAAAAAGGTCAATTGCCCATTTATCATGGTTACAGTTCAGGAGTCCTTGTTCCTTATCAGACAGAGTTGCAAGAGAATTTACAATGGGAACATTTTAGGTCACTTGGATGTATTGGTTGAGTTGTCAATTCTGGTTGGACATGTATTCCTGGAGGTTTCATCACATGACCATCCGCCTCCAATTGCCTAGGCCAAAAGCCTTTTATCCCCCACCTTAACTAATCAAGAAGGTATTGCACAGTTGTAAGAGGACAGAAACAGGCCATTCAGCCTGAAAAGTCCATGCTGGTGTTCATGCTCCACAGGAGCGTCTTCGTGGCCCGCTTTATCCAACCCCATCTACATTTCCTTCTGTTCCTTCATCCCTTGTGTGCTTATCTAGGTTCCCCTTAAAAGAAAATGGGGAAAAAACAAGTTTTATTGTCCTTATGATTTTTCTCTTGGGTTCCTCAAGTTGATCTTTTCTGGTGGAGTCTCCAGGACATTTCTGGAGAGTTAATTGCTGTATGTACCAAGAAGGGGAGTGCACAATCTGTGGCTGGTTGGCCTTTCTTCTTGTTATTGATGTTGTCTACCAGCTCATTGCTTCTGATGAGAATGTTCAATACTGGGCTGACAGAGTGGACATTCAGTGAATGACATTTAACTAACATCACTTGGGGTTTTTTTTACTCAGGCAAATTTTATTTTCTTTTGTCTCAAAGGCGTTGTCTCAACAGTTCTTTGGAAGAAACTATCCAGCTGTATTTTGCAATAGCTTTTTCTCATTTGTGTCTAGATGTTGCTCCTGTGGCAGAGGTCAAAGAAAATGAAGATCAGAAAACGTCGCCACGGAAATCATTACAAGAAAAGACTGACCTTTATCAACTCCAAAAGGTACTTCAATTTTCAATTAGTGTTTTGCTCCTTTTTCTGTAATGTCGCCATCTCCAATTTCCAGATTGTTTCTGATCCATCTTTTAAAGGAAACCACAAACTGACGTCGCATATTTAGTTGAAACCCTCACTTGAAAATTTTCTGAATCCAAGTCATCATAATTTTTTTTTGTTCTGTTTGCACACGTCTGTCAATATTGCCCTGCCCTGTCAGCAGCGATCCTTGAAGAAGAGGAATAGAATGGGAAGGGAACCGATCACAGAGAGCCGTTGGGAATGCTGTGTATCCGGGAGAAGCACTTGTGCTCCTCCTGGCTGCGTGTCAATTCTGTTTTAAATTGACTGACCTTTTTTGGTGGTGGCCGCTTGCTCGGCTGAATGCTGCTCTGCTCAGAGCAGCCCTGTACCTTGGAGAAGTCCTAATGAGCTCCTCATTAACATATGAAAGGGACCTAATGTCTGTTTTGGGCAGTCACCCTGGGTGCCTGAGATGTTTCCATAACCAGTATGGCACTGGATGATTTTCAGGCAACCGCTGGAACTCGGACACAATGAGGACCAATTTCAGCTCCATGTTAAGAACATAGGAGCAGGAGTAGGCCATTTGGCCCTTTGAGCCTGCTCTGCCAATTAACTACATCATGGCTGATCATCTACCTCAACACCATCTTCCCGCACTATCCCCATATCCCTTAGTGTCGTTGGTATCTAGAAAACTATTGACCTCTACTTTGAACATACTCAGTGACTGAGCCTCCACAGCCCTCTGGGGTAGAGAATTCCAAATATTCACCACCCTCTGACAGAAATTCCTCTGCATCTCGGTCCTAAATGGCCTATCTCTTATTCAGAGATTGTGATCCCTGATTCTAGACACCCCAACCAGGGGAAACATTCTTCCTGCATCCACCCTGTCGAGCCCTGTAAAGAATTTTGTACACTTCCATGAGATCATCTCTCATTCTTCTAAACTAGGGAATACAGGCCCAGCCTCCTTAATCTTTCCTCATAGGACAAACCCGCCGTCCCAGGGATTAGTCTGGCTAGTCTACCCTTCCTTGGGTAAGGAGACCTAAACTGCACACACAACCCCAAGTGTGGTCTCACCAAGGCTCTATACAACTGCAGGAAGACTTCCTTATTCCTGTACTCAAATCCCCTTGCAGTAAAGGCCATCTGCCTTCCTAATTGCCTGTTGTACCTGCCTGTTAGCTTTCAGTGACTTATGAACAAGAACACCCAGGTCTCTTTGGACATCAACATTTCCCAATCTCTCCCCAGTTAAGAAATAACCTGCATTTCTGTTTTTCCAACTAAAGTGGATAACTTCACATTTTTCCATATTATATTCTGTCTGTTGTTTTAGGAAAATCTCCTGAATGTATCAGTTTTGTTTTCTACTTGTGTTGCCATGTATCCCAATCTCAGTATGTTAAGATGTACCATTATTACCACGCTTATCTTCTTACCGGCTTCTCTGATCCACATATCCATAGATTCTTCTATTGAGTCGTGACTGTAAATACTCTGCTAATGTTTTGCATTCCTTTTCGTTCCTTTAATTCTAGTCATAAGATTTGCACCTGTTGAATACAAGTTAAAATCGGAAAGCACTACGTTTTTGTTTTCAGTAATCGGGCAATTGTGTAGTCCTGTGTTTGATTTGCACCTGAAAATAATGGTGAATACTCTTCAAGTCCAAATGGCAGACATTTCAGTGGAATTTACACCTTTGTGTGAATGTGTAATATTGTAAACCTGAATTTGGAAAATTTAAAGAATCCTCAGGCATTTTTAAAGAAAATGTAACTTAAGTTATATACCCTGATAATCTGCGACCAGTGGACATCGGATGAGAGACGTGAACTGACACTACTGTAAATGCCAGCCATTTAGTGCAATATACTTTCGGGTTCCCAAAACGCTATTTTTTAATAATATCAGCTCAGTCATAATATGTTTTCGGGATGTGAACTGTGCAAACGTATTAAAAATGAAATCCTTGCTTAGAGGGCATATTATTTAATGTCTGTCAGGAAGTTCCAAGGCAGCAGTAAAATAAAGCAGTTCCGATGGCCTGCAGAATGAGTTATAATTGTAGGGTCGCCTCAGCCACTGTGAGTTATTGTCCAGCTTCAGCTCTAGTCATTGTACATGGTGAATTGGTTTCTTTGTCTGAGGAAAAAGTCGGTACGGTACAAAGTTTACAAGCCAATCCTAGCAAGAGCATGTTTATTTTTGTAAAACAGGCCCCAGCGATATTAGCTAATGGAACCAAGGCATCATGCCCAGTCAACACCCGAGGGATAAACAACAGTTATACCAATGAGTAGTTGTTGAAAAGTATTGTATTATTCTGACTTTTATAGACCTTGATGGAAATGAAGAAATCAAGAAGATCCAAGAAACTAAGCCGGTTTGAAGTACTGAGGATGGAAGTTCTTGAATTTCTGGACAAACTTGTAAGGTGAGACAAAAAGGAAGTTGGCGACAACAGTTAAAGCGGCATGATTGATCTAGGGATAAGTTTCCCTCTAGGAGTTCCTGACTGGGTTAGAATATCTGAAGTGTGCATCTCCTGTGAGGAAAGTGCTGTCTGTGATTTTCCTGCCAGGCACAGGCCAATGCCCTATCTGTGTCCCTAAAAATCGTGGAGGAAATTTGATGCAGCTGCAGGCCCAAAGACTTTTAAAACCTTTAGTTCTTCGAAGGAAGAGAGGTGACAAAGTTTTGAACACTTGCATCCATTCCATGGGGATCCTGAGGCAGATCTGTGTACCAGCCATCTGTCCACATTTTTCTCCCTCCCTCTCTCCTTTTTTTCCCTCGCTTTTGCACACTCTGGTTCCCTCGTCCTTCCTTTCTGGGAAGCAACAAAAGGCTTTGAGGCCTTTAGAACTTCCTTGGGCAGGGCATGTCAAGAAACATTTGAAAACTTGTCTGCATAATGTCCAGCCTGCCCCACAGGTTCCCAGGCAGGTCCTTTCTCCTGACCCCTCTCGCTCTCTTAAGTGACCACTTCTAAATTTGATGACTTCTCATCGCTGACTTACGAACCAGACAAAACAGCTTTCCCCTATTCACTCTATTAAAACCATTCATAATTTTAAAAGGCCCTGTTTAAGGCTTCTCTTAGCTTTCTCTGCTCCATTGGAATAGTCCAATTATTGCAAGCCTTTCCTCATAACATGCAATCATCCTGGTGAATCCGTGCTGTATACTATCTTTGGCTTTAATGTCCCTTTTTTTAAGGGGTGATGAAAACCTCTCGCTCACTACCCTAACATTTTGCACAGACTTGCCATTACTTTTTAACTCTCCTCCTTCCTCCTTTTGACCTTCCTTATAAAACTCAAAATGCTGTTGGCCTTTTTAATGGTGTTACCTGCATAAATGTTCACTTTCAGGGAATTATGCACTCATACGAATTAAGAGCAGAAGTAGGCCCCTCGAGCCTGCTCTGCCATTCAATAAAATCACAACTGATTTAAATTTAATCTCAGCTTTACATTCCCGCCTATCCCCGATAACCTTTCACCCCCTTGCTTATCAAGAATCCATCTAGCTCTGCCATAAAAAATCAAAGACTGCCTCAACCACCTTTTGAGGAAGAGAATTCCAAAATCTCCCAACCCTCTGGGAGAAAAAAAATTTCCTCACCTCTGTCCTAAATGGGTGACCCCTTATTTTTATACAGTGGCCCCTAGTTCTAGATTCTACCACAAGAGGAAACATCCTTTCCATATCCACCCTGTCAAGTCCCCTCGGTATCTTGTACGTTTCAATCAAGTTGCCTCTTACTCATCTAAACTCCAGAGGATATAGTCCTAACCTGTCCAACCTTTCCTCATAAGACAATCCGCCCATTCCAGGTATTAGTCCAGTAAACCTTCTCTGAACTTCTTCCAATGCACTTACATTTTTCCTTAAATAAGGAGACCAATACTGTAAACAGTGCTCCAGATGTGGTCTCACCTATGCCCTGTATGACTGAAGCATAACCTCCCTAATTTTATATTTAATTCTCCTTACAATAAATGATAACATTCTTATAGCTTTCCTAGTTACTTGCTACACTTGCATACTAGCCTTTTGTGATTCATGCACTACCCTCTGTATCTCAGAGCTCTGCAATCTCTCACCATTTAGATAATATGCTTCTTTTTTATTCGTCCTGCCAAAATGGATAATCTCTCATTTTCTCACATTATACTCCATTTGCCAGGTATTTGCCCGCTCACCTAACCTATCTGTATCCTTTTGTAACCTCCTTAAGTCCTCTTCCTTCCTATCGTTGTGTCATCAGCAAATTTAGCAACCATACCTTCAATCCCTTTATCCAAGTCATTCATATAAATTGTTTTTATAGCTTCTAACATTTTCCCTATGACAGATGTTAAGCTAACTGGCCTATAGTTTCCTGGTTTCTGTCTCCTTCCCTTTTTGAATACAGGAGTTACATTAGCTATCTTCTGATCTAATGGAACCTTCCCTGAATCAAGTGAATTTTGGAAAATTAAAACCAAAGCATCAACTATTTCACTAGGCAATTCTTTTAAGACCCTAGGATGAAATCCATCAGGACCCGGAACTTATCAACCCGCAGTTCCAACAATTTGCTAAGCACCACTTCCCTGGTGATTGTAATTTTCTTGAGATCCCTCCCTCCCTTCCAACTCCTAATGTACGTTATTTCAGAGATGTTACTTGTATCCTCTATAGTGAAGGCCGATGCAAAATACCTGTTCAATTCATCTGCCATCTCCTTATTTTCCATTATTAACTCCCCAGACCAACATTCTTGTTAACTCTTTTCTTTTTTAAATATTTATAGAAGCTCTTACTATCTGTCTTTCTCTTGTACTCCTATTTTTTCCTCCTTATTAATCTTTTAGTCATTCTTTGCTGTTTTTTATATTCTTTCCAATCTCCTGACCTACCACTCAGCTTTGCACAATTATGTGCTTTTTAAAAAATATTTGATACTATCTTTAATTTTTTTAGTTAACCACGGATGGTGGATCCTCCCCTTGGAATTTTTCTTTTTCATTGGAATGTATCTATTCTGTGTATTCTGAAATATCCCCTTAAATGTCTGCCACGGCATCTCTATTGACCCATCCCTTAATCTAAATTGCTAGTTCACTTTCGCTAACTCTGCTTTCATGCCCTCATAATTGCCCTTATTTAAGTTTAAAATACTAGCCTTAGATCCACTCTTCTCTCCCTCAAACTGAATGTAAAATTCAGTCATATTATGATCACTGCTAACTAGGGGCGCCTTCACTCTGAGGTCATTATTAATCCAATCTCATTGCACAACACCAAGTCTAATATAGCCTGCTCCCTGGTTGACTCCAGAACGTGCTGATCTAAGAAATTATCCTGAAAACATTCTATGAATTCGTCATCTACGCTACCTTAGTCCATCTCATTATTCTAATCTATATGTAGGTCAAAATCCCCCATGATTATCGCTGTACCCCTGACAAGCTCCTACTATTTCTTCTTTGGTACCTCATCCCACCGTGTGATTACTGTTAGGGGACCTGTACACCACTCCCATAAGTGATTTCTTGCCTTTATCATTCCTCATCTCTACCCAAACCGCTTCTATATCCTGGTTTCCTGAATTTAGGTCATCCCTTTCTATTGTGCTAAAGACATCTTTAATTAACAGAACCATCCCTCCACCTTTTCCTAACCTCCTATCCTCAAAAGTCACATACCTTTCAATATTCAGGTCCCAATCTGTGCTGTCCTGCAGCCATGTCTCTGTAATGGCTATTAGATTGTACTTATTAATCTTTATTGCACTATCAATTCATCTGTTTTGTTTCGAATGTTACATGCATTCAGATACAGAGCCTTACGTTTTGTCCTTTTATTATTTTTGTAACCTCTAGCCTTATCTGTTGATTTACCCTTAGGCATGTACTTTTTGTCCCTTCCTGTTATTGTCTGTTTATCATTTCTCATTAATACCTTCCTCTCTTCTCTTGCCTCTACTCCTTGATATACCACATTGGCCCACATTTGATCCCTTGCCCCCACTATTTAGTTTAAAACCCTCTATACTTCCCTAGTTATGTGGTTCACAAGAGCATTGATCCCATTTGAACTGTTGGATCTCTCCATCCATTCACAGCCATCAGCTCCCTTTTGCTGAGTGGATGCTGTCATTCCTTGTTTCTCCTTTCAAATTATATTTTACTTATTCAGTTAAATTGAAGCAGTCACCTGTGTCCCTATTCTGCTAACACGTCTTAGTTGTTCTTTCAAGTCTTGTATAACTCACTAGGCTTTTTGGCATCATCTTATTTGAATTGTGCTCCCGATGCTCAAGTCTAAATCATCAAGTCTAAATCATCTACAAGTGGAGAACGAAAGTGGTGAACACAAACCCCTGGGGTACACCATTTTCAATCGATCCCCAAAGTAAGCAACACCCATTTCACCTAACTCTTGTTTCTCTCCGTTAACAAGTTTTCTTTAGATTCTTCTATATTTAATCCTACGTGCTGAATTTTTTTGACACTTCTCTTGCGAAACACCTCATTGAATACATTCTGAAAATTTATTTACATTACATCGACTGTATTTCCTTTATACGATTGGTCACATTTTCAAAACTTACTTTAAGTTTGTCAAACATAGCTTGTTGTTGCAAATACATGCATCTGTCCTTGATTAACTTTTTTTTCTATTCATTCACGGGATGTGGCCAGCATTTATTGCCCATCCATAATTGCCCTTGAGAAGGTGGTGGTGAGTTGCCTTCTTGAACTGCTGCAGTCCATGTGGTGTATTTCTAAATTTCATTTCTAAATACATTTCGAAATGTTCAATAATCTTATTTTGAACTATAGATTCTAGGATTTTACTGATGTTAGACTAACTGGTCTGGTGGCGCAGTTTATCCTTTTGACCCTTCTTGAACAAAAGTGATGTGTTGACTATTCTCCAATCCCACAAAGTAATTTTCACATTTGAGAAGGATTGCAAAATGGTGGCAAATGGCTCTGCTATCTCCCCTCTAACATTTTTGAACAGCCTAGGGGGCTTGTCATTTAGGACTTCCATACTTTGAGTTCTGCTAATTTTTTTTAGAGATGATTTTTCTTCAGTTTCTTCTTCTGTCTGTCCTCTTTCTCACAGTTTCTTCCCTCCTGCAGTTGAGAGATGGTCTTTCTCCAGGCTGCAGTCAGTGCAGATTCCAATTAGTCATGCTCTGCAAGGGTATGGCTGCTTCTCTGCACGGTGTTGTTGAAACTGAAATTCAGCAGATTTGGGAAGTTAAACCGGTAGTCATCAACAACTCCAACTACAGTTATGTATCTGCTTAATAGTTGATAGAAGCTTTATATTTAACTAAAGAGTGACTGGTCTGGGCAGAACTCTGCTGGTGCATCATACTGTATATTTGGTAGCATTTCCAAGAAACCTGTTCAATAAGACAGTTTCAAAATATAACATAACAGGAAATGATTAAATCCAAATTTGCCTTCTGCCAAGCTGTTGTCAGTATGGTTGGTAGACAGAATGTTGTTCGGAATGATTTAGTTCCTGTTGATAAAATAGTTCTGTCAGAATGACTCCCTCGTCCTTTGTGTAATTAAGATTAATTTAAACAAATAGAGAGCACATCCTACAAGGGTGAAAAACAGTTGCAAAGTTTGCAATAAATTTTCTCTTAACGTTTCCAGTGTAAATTTTACGTTATTTGTCCCTGTAGAAAACTATTGCCACTGTTTTTCACCCTTGTGGGATGTGCTTTCTGCTATTTGTTTAAATTAACCTTAATTACACAAAGGCTATGGGAGTAACTCATACATATAATCCTGATTTGACACAGTAAAACAAGTCAAAGAACTCTGGCGATGCCAGTACTATAGCTCTGTGACATGTGAGCAAGCCTAGAAAATTGCCTGCACTGTGGTCGATGGGCCGAATGGCTGTCTCCTGCACTATAACAATTTTGAGATTCTGGTAATTTGCTAGGAAATATGTATGCGTATCATGCATGTAATTTGAAAAAGAAAATCTTGTAGCATAGTTCAATCATGTTTTTTATTATATACAATAGTAAGTAATTAGCCATAGTCCACAAAGGACCATTTGTATCTCTCTCCATAGAGGGAGAAACAGTTGGTTATATATAGCTTGAGGGGCACCACCCCACAAGTGTGGTGCAATGCAAAGAGGCAGACCCCCCATGAACTACTACAAGCTGGTACAAGGATTGAACCCACGCCATTGGCATCATTCTGCATCATACTCTATCCATCTACCCAACTGAGCTAACTGACCCCCATGTATACAAAAAAAAATTGCATGTTATTTTAAAATGAAAACTGAAGAATGAATCTTTACAATTGCTTATTAGATAAATCCAATTGGACTTTTCTTATTCTGTTTTACACTTTGGTTATTTAAAATGCAGTGGAAGCACTGGCTTAAAAATTCAAAACATGCAGCTTAGAACCTGTTTTTACTCTTTATTTTTAAGCAATTACCCCAATTTTAAAATAAATTCATTTAAAATTTCTTACCTCCGTTAAAACCATCAGGGTATACATTGGATCAATCAATTTGCAAGCAAAGCTGAAAAATAATTTTGAAGAAACAAAATGAAAAGTATATCCAGGAAAGAAGAGAAATTCAATCTAGCATAAAATGTTTTGAGCATTGTACTCACCATCTGCTGAGAAGCAGTTCTTGTTTCTGCTTGTCTGTTGGTTCTGGTGGACCTTTTTGCCCTCATCATGTCACCCAGAGCTGAATGTTCATTGCTTCACTAAACCTGACTCGATCAATGTTTGCTTTTAAGAATGTTTTGTTAGTGCTTTTCTCTGTTGCTAGGCAATGACTTGGAAACTCTGTTGTTTGAAGAAACATTAATGATGTACATGTGCAAACTTTAGTCAGCTGCCATTGCTGTAATGTCAGAAGATGTGAACCAGTATTGCCAGTCTAGACTCCAGCTTCAGCTGTCTTAGCTCTACCTTAGTACAAGGGGCTACTGCTGTAGCTATTGGGATTGCTTACCCTTGTGAGAAGCAGGGCAATGAGGAACAAGAAATAAGGTGGTGATCCATATTTCTGGATTTCCCCTCCCTCAAAGCATGTAATTCTTATTCTTCAGCTGGCTTTTACCTGAAATGCTCAATCCAAGCAAGAGCTGCATTTTAGTATTGAAGTAAGTGTTAATGTTGGTGACAATGGTAGCTATGTGCTATCTCTGAGTCAGAAGATCGTGGATGTGCCAGCCCTGCTCCAGGACTTGTACACGTGATCTAGGTTGACTCTTCTGTGCTCGGGGAGTGCTGCAATGTCGGAAGAGCACTTCTTTCAGATGAGACCTTAAACCGAGGATGAGTCTACCTATTGGGGTGAATGCAAAAAATATAAATAAATCACACTGCACTGTTTGATTAAGACCAGGGAGTTCTCCCAATGTCTTATCAAAAATTTACCCCTTAATCACCAACAAAATCAAATTGACTGCTTGTTTATCTTGTTGCTGTTTGTGAGAACTTGCAGTGCACAAATTGGCTGTCGCAAATGTGTACATAATGAAGTGACTACGCTTCAAAAATAATTTACTGGCTGCGAAGGGCTTTGGGACATCCTGAGTTGCTGCAATGCATTATATAAATGATGTCTACTACAACCATAATGCATCAGTGTTGAAGGGGATGACGTTGAATCAGTGGCAGGGGCATCTGTTGAATCAATTGTGACTCAGTTGTTTCGGATGAACTTCAGAATAAAGCTCTTTCTTGCTTTGCCCTAATGTTATGTTACCTCAGACTCAGGCAGCATCAGCCTTTTGCTCCAGCAGTTTGTAAAGGATTCAAATTATGAACCCAGAGGTGATCAGAGAGTTTTCTGTCCCACTCGCTACCAAGTGTATACAGGAAAAATGGTACAGTTCGTGTTTCTTCCACAGGCTCACTAAAGGGCAGGCAAGCTATTACTTGCGTTCCCCAATATTACAAATCAGAAAAATCCTGTCAACTTGTGACTTATGACATAGAATTTACAGCACAGAAACAGGCCATTCGGCCCAACTATGAACAATGGTGTTTGTGCTCCCTGTGAGCTTCATCTCATCCTATCAACATATCCTTCTATTCCTTTTCCTCTCATGTAATTATCTAGCTTCCCCTGTCATGCATCTATGCTATTTGCCTCAACTACTCAATGTGCTATCAAATTCCACGTTCTCACCACACTCTGGGTTTTGAAGTTTCTCCTGAATTCCTTATTGGATTTATTAGTGACTACCTTATTTATGGTCACCTTATGCAATTTATTCAAATGCACTGTACAAAGTACAGTACAAAGTGGGGTGGTGGAGAGAGTCGGGTCAGATCTGGGAGGTAGTCGGGTGTTTAGAGGGTAGTTGGGCGGGGAAGGTAGTCAGGTTGAGTCAGCGAGGGTAGACGGTGGGGGTGATTGGGGGGTTAGTTGTGTAGTTATCAAGATGTTAGACTAGGTTTTAATTTGTCTTAACATTTCCTGGGTAACTATCCAAGTAAGTACCACGGAACTGTCTTAAGTCTCCGACTCTAGCTCAGATTCTGAGACATTCATGGAGGGTCCCAGGGTGCAGGGAAATTGCCCATCGGAAGCTCAGACTTCCTGGGCAATTCCCACATAGGTCCGCATGTCAGGACTTGCACACAAGGTCCCGTCTTCAGTCATACATCTAGTCTCTGACGATCTGGAGACTGGAAGATTTGGGCCAAGGTTCTCTGCTGGAGCAGAATAGACACAAACCATTAATCTAACATGGGAGCAGCTGACATGGATGCCGGGTGTATTTTTAATGGATTTATTAACCCCGACCCCCCCCCCCCACCGCCCCAACTCCACTTCCTCAACTGTGAAGGTTATATATGACTGGCAATTTGCTCTGTTATAAGTATCAGATGATAATGCGTCCATGTTTCTTGTGCTTTTTGCAGACAATACCTTTTGCCACCAGAGACTCAGCCGCTCCATGAAGTTGTATATTTCAGTGCTGCTAGCACAATTCGTAGACACTTAAATGCTGCACCTCGCACTGCCTTGCAAACAGCTTTAAGTAACCCATACTACTATCTACAGGTAAAACACTGCAAGCAACCAGTTTATTATTTAAGCATTTAATATATTTCCTTTCCTACAGGACATTAGTGAACTGGATGGGTTTTTAATGTCAATTTGGTACAGTAGTTTCATGGTCGCCATTACTGATCCTTGCTTTTTATTTTAGAAATTAATTATTTATTATTATTATTTATTTAAGCTTTTAATAACTTCCCCAGAGTAATTCCCTCTGATCTAGATAAGTATAAAGTCAAGTCTGAATAACTGTGTTACAAGTTTGTTTCATTTTCATATCGAGACAAGGGCGCTAACTACAGTTATATTTACAAACATAACAATTCGGAGCAGGAGTAGGGCACTCGGCCCCTCGAGCTTGCTCTGCCATTTAATAAGATCATGGCTGATCTGATTGTAACCTCAACCCCACATTCCCGCCTACCCATGATAACCTTTCACCCCCTTGCTTATCAAGAATCTATCTACCTCTGCCTTAAAAGTATTCAAAAACTCTGCTTCTTCCGCCATTTAAGGAAAGAGTTAGTTTATAATTGGTTAGTTTTATAGTTGATTTAAAGAGAGTCCATTTCTGCCAATTACTTGCATCAGCTTACTAATAAGTAGGTATTTCCCTATAGGACAGTAAAGTGCATGCACGAGAGCTTACAGTGCATTGTAACCCGCTGAATAAAAAGTTGGTATAAATAATTGTTAGGGGCTCAGAAAACCTCATCTCAGCAGTGCTTGCCAACCTTTCCCTTTTTAAAGGTGCTGGTGTAGCAGCCCCTCTCTTTTTAATATGTCGACCCATGCTAGGGTACCATGCCACTGGTGTCAGTTACTATCTGCTACCTTGCCCAAGTGGCCATTCTTTAGCATCAACAAACTACATAAAAGAGGTTCATTGTAATGCATAGCAGAGCACACCAAAAGACACAGGATAATCGGAAGGGCCAAGAGACACATGGAAAAATGCACAGATATTGAGGCAAAACATTACTATTTTTACAATACTGAGAGGGTAATAGAGGAAAAAGTGAGAGCCATTAAAGATGCAAATCGACTCAAAACTGAGGATGATGTGCTTGAAATGGTAAAGTTTGGAGGGCTGGGGAAGCGAGCAGTGAAGTGAGAATAAATGCATTTCAGGGGAAGCTAGATAAACACAGGAAGGAGAAAGGAATAGAACGATGTGTTGATGGGGGTTAGATGAAGAAGGTTGGGAGGAGGAGTATAAACATGGAACTGTCGAGCTGAGTGTTTTTTTCTCTGTGTTGTAAATACCATGTCGCTGTAGGGAAGTGCTTTTGTCCCCCCTTTCCTCACCGATTGAGGATTCTGAGACCAGCAGTTGCTGCCCTTCTACAACAAGAGTGGTTGATTCAGTGCAAATTGGGCACCATCCTTCCACACTTTAGTATCAATTTCAGATTCAAACACAAATCTTTTGCACACCTTTTAAAACTGTGACATTTGGGTGAAGTGCCATAGGGAGCTGGCATCAGTGGAACTATTCCTTAGCATGAGTCAGTGCATCAAGAGCATTCCCGAACAGCTTTTAAAAAGTGTGGGAACAGAACAAAAGGCCTTCGTTTAGCTTTTATTGACCACATGGCCAACGTGACTTTAGATATGAGCTATTTTGCATAAATGAGCATGAAAATACACTGAGCAAAATAAAGTAAACTTTCGCAATGGTGAGTGAAGTGAGGTGCTATAAATAACCATAACAAAGCTAATGTGTGATATGAGTACAGATTTTTCCACTCGAGATTCTGAGTAAAGGATGTAATTCATTTAATAAGACCTCTGTTGTATTAAGTGTTACAAAATGAGAGTCTACCTGGTTAACTCATTGAACGCTGAATAATGACCTTTTCAGTTTACTCACTTCTGGCCCTTGGTTTGAACCCATCATCTCACCCCCAGTCCCCAAGATAGACAGTCGAGAGTCGAGGTTTGGCGGGTGGGGGGGTTAAAACAACAGGATTGGCCAACTGGACTCCATTTTCCCCCATTTTGAAATGTTAAAATGCTTGATTCAGGGCACAGACGAGGTTCCTACAAAAGGCAGGGAATGGCCTATTTGCAATTTCTAGTTCATGTGAGCCTACAGTTTAGGGTAAATTGCTGGAGATCAAGTCCTGCAAAGCCAACTACTGGAAGCCAAATTCCACGGCAAAGAAGCCTGTACCAGGCACCTTCTCCCTACATTTACATATACCAGGGCCATTACCACCTCTGCTCCTGGACCACTGTCACCAAGCTGTCCCGGAGAGTAGCAATGGGTGGGAAATGGGCCAGGAGGCTAGGCTCTGCCAACATGTATGTGCAGCGTGTGCGGGAAGGAAAGGGCAGCCAGCGGCATTCATGATGAGGCCGTGGGAGGAGTCAAAGAGTCCAGGTCAGGCCGGGTTGACAGCAACAGTCCTCTCCCCTCTTCCTCCTCTCCCCCCCCAACCGCCACTTGGGGCCAGTTGACAGAGGAAAGTTGAGACCCTTGCATCTGTCATTTGGTTATAATGGCTAAGCCTGTTCTCTCAATTCCACAAATGCCATCATTATACAGCAAGTGCCACCTTTTTTTAAAAAAAAATGAACCTAATTTTACCCTTTTGCAACGGAGCAGAATGACGTCTTGAGGAGCGAGGGAGGTTCCATTACCAATACGGCACCCGATATATGTATAGTCTATAAACTTCACCTGGAGTGTGGACGGTTGATTAACCTATACGACTGGTTGCAGGTGAGTTTTGTTTCTTTATGTTGTTTAGAATTTGTACAGACCATTAAACTGCATACCTTTCAAGCTAGGTCAAGATACTAACAGACCTAGATGTTCTGATTTAGGCTCTATTCACCAGTGAAACATATATACTAATAGTTCAGCCCAAACTTCCAGGCCCTCAAAACTCGAATGTGGCCTGCTAACACATTTGTAGGATTAAATAGAAAAAGAGTTTCCTGAAATACATGGCCTGGAGTGCCTGGCTGCACAAGCTGCCAAAGGCTCTTGGGCTGTTATTTTGACACCCAGGAATTATTCCATGTATAAGGAAATAACCAGTAATAACAGACTTGTAGGAAATGCCTTTTATCTGACTTCTGTGGTGTTTGTGAGCTGTCTTACTTGTGGCATATAAACTGTATCCAATGGATCTTTGCCAGGTCGTCCCTTCCACATTTACATTGTACATACTTTACATGAGCCTTGGATATTAAGAGTTGATGCATTATGTTAGTAATCATGTTTATCGTAACAACATGCCAGTTCAAAGAATCATTTATACAGTTGTTTTCTCCTAATTGTTATTGATTTCACTAATTGAATTTTAATGTTGCCTCTTTCTTCCAGGGGATATCATTTTATTTCCTTTAAAGTGATGATTAGTTCCTTATGTGTGGCACTGAGCCATGCAGGGCAGTAAATTCCCGGGGATATATTTGGGCTGCGATGAGTTAGAAACCTCAGCTTGAAACTACTGGGAAAGCTACAATAGATTTTAGTGCTCTGAGGTGGAGAGGTAATGGAGCGGTGGTGGTGGAGTGGCGCTGGGAACCATCAGAGAGTTCACACACCCAATAACTATCCAGCAATTTCAACCAGAAGTATGAGCAGTGTGAAGCTGGGCACAGTATGAAGCAGTTTGAGAGCATCTCCTATCCTGGATCACACATCAATATAGCCTTGTGCGAACGTTATACCCCGCCCTTTCCTCTGCGCTGTTAATTCTACGTCTGAGGACTGTGGATAATTTCAGAAGGTTAGTCAGAACATAATAATGGTTGAAGAGGAAGGCCAAGGCAAAAAGATTGGGAGGGGTAAAGGCAATTGCTCTGGCGTGTCCTGAACCCAGGCAGTTCTGCTTTGCTTCCACATCCTCTCCAGGTCAGATACAGACACTATAACCAACCCTTCGTGTCTATTCCACAACCAGATTCTATCAGGGAAATAGGGCCATGACACAGGACTGCCACCTTGCCCGCATTTCGATATAATGGTTCTGACCAGATATTATTGGACAACTTATTTATACAATTAGTGTTGCCATTTCAGTCAGGGGGAAAAAAAATTAAAGCGTACACATCCTTTTAATCGGATGTATTTTTACAGAGGAGACTTTCTCATAAGTTACGCAAGTTGAGTGGAATTCTCCTTGGCTAAAAAGAGGTTAACCAGGTACAGCTATATCTGCATTAACAAAGCCCCAGACCCCTTTTGACCTATGGTTAATGCTCATCAAACTGGAGGGCTTTATGTAAGGTTTTATGATTGTTATTGTCATGGCAACAAATTGCTGTTTCCATCCTGAGAACTAGGATCACTTGACCAGCTGTCACGCTCTTCTTTAAGAGCTGTCCATCTCAGCTGTGAAAACAAGAGTGTTTGTTTTTTTTTTCGTATTTCTGTTCGGCTTTCTACTGACCTTTAGACCTAAAGAGCAGTCCAGTTGTTTGGAGCTACAGTACACATTCCGAGCTTTATTAACCTAGAAAACAGTAAAAACATCTGCAGAGGTGTGGATCCAATTAGTTTCTTCAGAGAGGAAGTTCAATTCCATCTGGCAACCAGAATTAGAAGAGCAAATCAGAAATTTTAAGACAGTACAAACTTGAGTTCTACAATTGGTTGGATTATCGACCGTAGCCCACAGGCAGCAAAAAATCTTCATCGGTGTGTAGTGGTTGTGGGCCAAGCTACTGACAATTCCTGACATCTGTGATTTTACTTCAGTTAAATTTGTATCATGTATGCTCAAATCATAATTTAATGACATTGGTATAACCATTACAGATCAAAATAGACATTTTTTTTCTGAAAAAGTATTGCAAAATATTTTTGAATGAAATCCACTGACATTTTATGGTGGGAATGTTTGTTCCAGTGAAGAGTAGCCATTTAGCTCTAACTCCCTGTGTCACAGAAGGAGCTAGATTGTATTCCCTTTGAATTCCTACCTTATTAAAGTTGTATGATCACAATTATTTTTGCCCATTGGGTGTTATGTGACTGTAGTTCCAGAATTTGGTCATGAGCTGTTCAATTAAACATATTTTTATGACTTCTTGATGATTGTGAATTAAGACAAAGTAGTTGCTCTTTGCTGAGCTAGGTCATTTCAACTAGGGTTAGAATGATGGGGCTGTAGTTTCTTCTGTGTTAGGGAGAGGAGGATTTCCACTATCCGGTGGCCCATTCTGGAAGCGCACATCAGGACATTGAGTGATAAGAAGTTGCATGTATTCGGTAGCATTGCAACTCTGAAGTCACCATTCACACAGAAAAATGGCCACTTAGTCCGTGCAGTCAGGAATGGCATGGAACCTAATCTCAAAGGAGCCAAGTGCTTGTGGAGGGGGGAACATTGATGAGAAAAAGTGGAGGAATGGGGATGAATTTCCCCCTCCTCCATGAGTATCACCAGCAGATGTGCAATAGAAGACGGTGATAAAAGTAAGCTGCTGCTTTTCCATTGATGCAACAGTCAATAGGAGGAGCCTGAGCATGTTTGGGGCGTTTGTTCCTCCAAACTCATTGTGGCAAAATTAGTTTTTGCCTATGTTAAATTTGTTGAATTTTTAAAATTTATATTTATGAATTGCTAGAATCAACATTTAAGCGGCTGACTCTGAGGGCTACATTATGTATTCTTTTCAAAAAGCCATTTTCTTGAGATTGTTTGCTGGTTTTCCTCAAGGTGTAAGTTTGCTTTATCCCATGCAATAGCCACCTGAAGTCTAATTGATTAATCATCCTGTTAATTTAATCATTTATAGTCTCAAAAATCTTGAGCAGTATGTTGATCAGAATTACTGCTTAAGATGTCATTTTATTCCATTTGCCTGGTGTGATAGGCAGTTACTGAGGTGGGAAGAAGCCCCCTGGTCAAATTACAGAGATGATGCCATGGCCTGGTGCAGTGATTTTAATTGACAGTGGTCTCAGTCCTTTGAACAGAGGGCAGGGCCTCTTTTTTTTATTCTTATTATTCTTTTTATTATTATTCACTCATGGGATGTAGGCATTGCTGGCAAGGCCAACATTTATTGTCCAATCCCTAACTGCCCTTTGAGATTGTGGTTCTGAGCCACTTTCTTGAATGGCTGCAGTCCATGTGGTGTAGGTATACCCATAGTGCTGTTAGGAAGGGAGTTCCAGGATTTTAACCCAGTGACAATGTAGGAGCGGTGACATAGTTCCAAGTCAGGATGTTATCTAGCTGGATGGTAACTTGCAGCTGGTGGTGTTCCCATGTGCCTGCTGCCCTCATCTTTTTAGGCAGTAGATGTTGTGGATTTGTGAAGCCTTGGTGAGTTGCTGGAGTGCATCTTGTAGGCAGTACATACTGTAGCCATGGTGCAGAGGGAGAGGGAGAGAATGTTTCAAGTGGTTGATGGGATGCGGGTTGCTTTGTCCTGGATGGTGTCGAGCTTCTTGTTGGAGCTGCACCCATCCAGGTAAGTGGAGAGTATTCCATCACACTCCTGACTTGTGCCTTGTAGACCACAGTATTTATATGGTTAGTCCAGTTATGTTTCTGGTCAATGGTAACCTCCCCACCCTCCCCCCACCCCCTCCCCCCCACCAAGATGTTGATAGTGGGGGATTCAGCAATGGTAATGCCATTGAATATCGAGTAGAGGTAGTTAAACTCTTGTTAGAGATGGTCATTACCTGGCCCTCGTGTGATGCGAATGTTACTTGTCATTTTAAGGCTAGTCCAGGACTTGCTGCATGAGGGCACACAGACTGCTTCATTATCTAGGAGTTGTGAATGCAATTTAACACTGCAATCATCCGTGAGCATCCCCATTTCTGACGAAGGGAAGATCATTGATGAAGCAGCCGAAGGTGGCTGGGCCGAGGACACTACCCTGAGGAACTCCTGCAGTGATGTCTTTGGGTTGAGATGATTGATCTCCAACAACCACAGCCATCTTCCTTTGTATAAAGTATAACTCCAGCCAATATAGATCTTTGCCTCATTCCCAACAATTTAGCTGGTTGTTATCCTCCATGCTTGACAACCTATTAGGCAAAGGCTTTTTCTTGCACATTTCTATTGGCAGTGAGTGCAAAATTTGCAGCCAGTAGCCAAAGGGCTGCTTGTGTTATACAAATCTAGACATCTTACTCGGGAAGCTCTGTCATCTTGAGTTTGAGCTTACAGAAGGTGGTATTAGAAAGAGAAAATGAGTCTTGTTTGTTTTATGCATGAAGGAGTATAAATACCACTGTTCCACTGTGTTACTGTTCATCGATCTATGTTCTATAAATAATACCATTTATTTAGCCAGAGCCTTTCTGCAGTCTACAATTGAGATAGATGGGAGCATTGTTGTGGAATGCAACTTTTATTCTGCCTGATTTCTGGGTAAATGATATTGCAACCCAGGATTTGTGACAAAGAATGCACACCAGCTGCTGGAAATGTCTCATTTTGCAGGTGTAAGGAGTAAGAGTTCTCTGTTACAACCCATGAGCCGTGATATTGTATCCCTTGATATCGGGCAAATAAAGGTGCATGTTGGATTAGGGGGAGTGGCTGTTGACCTAAGAGGAATATTTAATGACCGAACGATGTGATATGCGCCATGTGGGAAAATGTGCCTAGGCATGTTATCACGTCATCATGGGTAGCGCTCCCATCGTGCTGAGGTGCCAAGCTGTCTTGTTTTTGTTATTTTAAATTCGTATTAATTTGCTTGTATTGTATATAGTTTAGAATTTTCTTTGTATTTACAGCTGCATCTTGTATACATTTTTAAAATCCTGCCATATTGACATCAAGGCATTTTGCGTATCAAGATGTAACGAATGTTAATTGTCCACCTGAAGAACAATTGTAAAAGTGAAAAGTTTTCACCCCTTATCGGTGAATTCATTACAATTATGCAATGATTGATATGCTGCATTGGTAATGCTTTAACTTGTAATGGTAAGTGTTCCATTTTAATGTCCCACAAGCTAAATACGCCTATTCTTCAATTTGTATTTTTATTTCTGCAGGAGTTGCTTATATTGAGGCTTTCACTGAAAATGGCTATGTGGATGGACTGTGCAAAAAGCTGACATAACTATGTGGATCCCTTTGCAGTTTTGTGAATATTCTGTGCTGCTGCTTTTGCTGTTACTTGAACCAGATTTTATTTTTATTTCTAGGCATTTGTTACAGTGGTTAGTGCTGCAGAGGAGAAGGACCCAGACAAAATGAGTAACGGACAGGTGGATGAAGTTCTGCAGTATCCTTTCTGTACATATACATGCCAGTCGATTCTATTAGTAACCTGCAGTGGCAAAGGCAGTTTTACATTAAATATGTCGTATAGATGTATAAATAAAATCTTGTGTATTGTGAACACTTCCTGTTGCTCTTTAGCCATCACTCTTCAGATGGTGCAATAAATTACATTTTAGTGCATCCTCTGGCTCAGGCAACTCAATGGGAGATTGAAAATGGTACTATATATACATGCAGATGTTACAACCTACTCATCATTTTTTCTAACACACACAAAGCAATGCCTGTTGTGCCTGTTCATTTCTACCTAACCATGAAGTAGTCGGGCAGGATTAGCTTCTCTTAAGAGATGAGCACAAAATCCCCCTCAACACTTTCCATCTCCACAGTCCCTTGACCAGACAAGTAAACACAGTGCCATTGGAACCTATGTTTACTTAATAACAATTAGATTTATGAAGTTAAAGAGTCAAAGCCCTTCCATACAAGACTACTATATTTGTATATTACGTGGTATCATGTTCCTGTCTTTGTCAGACAGTGAATATCAGCCAATTTCTTATGAGCGTCTCCATAATATGCTATACAAATATATTGTATTGGCACTGCACATAAAAGTCAAGTTTTGTTGCAAAGTAATCTTAAAATGCTATGTGCTGTAGACTGAAACTATTATATTCCAAGCTGCAAATTTTCTGCATAAATGATAATGACACTCAGTGAGTCACTAAAAATGGGAAAGAACACCGACATTCATTGCTGGTGCTTTTGGCTTGAAGCCTAAAATCATTTCCCATTCTGAAAACTCCCATTACCAAACATGTCCATTTCTTTATTGACACTTGCCTGATCCAGCTTTCGGTATCGGTGTCGCAAACAACAAAAGAGTCTTGTTTATAAAAATGCCTGAGTATAAAAAAGTGAGTTCCAACACAATCCTTATATTACTTGATAACAGAGTGGAGAGTAGAATTAGAAGTTGTTTTTATTTTTTAAAAATCCATTGTTACCCCTGTCCACTCTTCTTCCCCCACCCACAGTTTAGAATTGATGAAAATTATTCAAGAATATTTCCACCTGCCTATGCCTGCGCATGATGACTGAGATGGTCTGCTGATTGCTTGAAAGACCTAGTAACAATGCACTACAAAAGGGACCATCAGGCATGATTTTGTTGGGGAGGTGCTAGAGTTTGTTTTTAAAATGCTGCTTGCTTCAGATCTTTACACTGAAACTAACTAGTGATCTAGAATCCCTAAAACCATATATGCAGTTCAAATGAATTGCCCCCAATGTTAAAACTTCTCTTCAATTTTTTTTTATATAATATTTTATCTATTATTTAATATTGTGACTAGCTTTTGTTTTGAAGTAATGACTGACTATTTTTCACCTTTTCAATAAGTTGCCTAGATGTGAGTATGAATCACTTCTTATCATTGTAAAACCTCCTGTTGATTAAGTCAGACAGGCTATTAACAAGAACAGGAACATAGACTGAGACATTGGAGGAGGGAAAAAGGCAAGCCAAACTTAGAGAATCAGATATAGACAGGGCACCATGAATTGCGATACACAGGGTGATTGTATGACATTGCAGAACTGCTGGCACATTGCCTCACTGCTTGTTTGTCTCAATTTGCTGCATAACAGGTATAGCTCACCATCTTTGTGCCTATTATCCATACGATCCTCAGATTCTCGCAGTATTTCAGGAACTATTCACAGCCAAGTCTGATCCTGCCCATCCATGCACTTCCTGTCTGATAATTTTGGGATGCGAAGAGTTGAGTGGGATTTTTCTTTTACATGCTCTCTTACCCAGGAACTCTTGAGGCTAATTATAGCACCCTACCACTGCCGCAGTGCAATGGGCTATAAAGCACTGATCAGGAATTGAACTAGTGCCCTTGGATGCTATAGCTCAGTACACACCATGTGGTGGTGCATTTACTCAGAGCTGCCCAAGGAGCTTATATTTTTTAATGGAGATTGGGGAAAATAATTTGCAGATCAATTTCAATTCATGAGAAAGATCCCATTACAAAAACAGCCATGCTCTCATTCAAAAAGAATTAATACTTTTCCTGTTGTCAACAGTTGTAGCTATCATCAGCACTTTATTAATGAGTGGGTCAGAATTGTATGGTTTCATTGATCAGTTGAATAGTTTAGATCTCTGATACTGCAAAAAGCCTATGAAGCATGGAATTGTCCCAATGTTTAGGCACTAATACTCACTCAACAAATACCTCCAAAAACAGATTAACTTTTTCAGTTGTTATGATCTGGAATGCGTTACCTGAAAAAAGTGTTGGAAGCAAATCCAATGGTAACTTTCAAATGGGAATTGAATGTATCCTTGAAGAGGAAAAATTTGCAGGGCTAAGGGGAAAGAGCAGGTAATGAGATTAATCGGATAATTCTTTCAAAGAGCCGATACAGGCATGATGGGCCAAATGGCCTCTTTCTGTAGGATTGAGTGATTCAATAAAGTGTGCCACAAAAATGAAGGAATGGACATGGGAAGGAAAGTATTTTGTGATAGGAAATGTCATAATTTGCTGAAAGTGTTAAATGGCACTGTCGGAACTGTTTTCCTTGACTAACTTTATCAGTGCTCGTTTTATTCGAGCTGTTTCTGAGCTGGAGTTCTTGGGCTTTATTAAACCAACCAAACAGAAGACTGATCATGTAGCAAGGCTAACGTGGGGTGGCCTCTGATCACAACCTCAAAAGCCTTGAAATATCATCCTCCCTGTTTCATTAGATATTTTGTGCTAGAACTGGAGAATGTGATCCTGAATAAACATATTGGTAGCATGTGTGCTACAGCACAATGTGATCATTTTACATTGACTGATAAAATGCCTATTTCAGATGCATTGTTGGACTTTATAAAGACATTGATCTTTACCTTAGCAGTCAATGAGTGGGCATGCAGTCAAATTCTTACCAGACCAAAATACTCTTTGGTCAGTTGCAAAAGATCTGTGACAATAACCTAGTTTGATTTGCTGCATAATATTTTCTTCCTACTATTTGAGAAAGTCCTCTGCTTCCCACCTCTGCCAAAACACCCAACTGAGACTAGCAACCAGTGAATCATGGACACATGCCCTTAACCCTGCACACCTGTGGAGCTTGTGATGCCAGGAGCAGAAAAAGAAGATCGACCTGTTTCAAGCAACAAATATGAATTTTATTAGCTTTCAGTAATTATGGGTTCTAAACTATTGTTATATAAGTGAAATTTATTTCTCTTTAAAACGAAAAGTATTGTTTCATGGATGTTATTGTCTGAAACTCATCCACTATTCGAAGGTAACAAAGAGTAAAACGAATATCTGATGCTTAAGCAAAACCTTAGTTTTACTCTTTCTTAAAACTACCTTAGTTTTGCTTGACAGCTTTTATTTTGAAAACTTAATTTAGAAACATAGAAATCTATACTAGTCTGCACAACCTAGATTACAATGCATTACTAAATTAGAATTATCAATAGACAGTAACACCATGCAATGATTTACCTGAAAGAGGTGAAGTTTATCTGCACGAGTCCCTTTGTAGGAATTCATCTTGGTCGGTAGCGAATTGGCAGTCCGTCTTGCAAGCAATAGAGCAGAAAGTTGGGCAGTGTGTGAAAGCGGCCAGCTGTGGCTTTGTCGGAGGCACTCTCACCTCTGATCCAGAAGGTTGTAGGTTCAAGTCCCACACTAGAGACTTGAGCACCGTGCTGTCTTTCAGATGAAATGCTAAACCAGGGCCCCATCTACTCTCTCAGGTGGATGTAAAATATTCCACGATGCTATTTTGTCCTGGCCAGTATTTATCCCTCAATCAACATCACAAACAAATTATTAGGTCAGTATCACATTGCTGCTATGTACAAATTAGCTGCTGTGTTTTCTACAACAGTTCAAAAATACTTCACTGGCTGTAAAGAAAGCACTTTGGAACATTGAGTGGTCAGGAAAGGCACTGTCTGAATGTCAGTCTTCTAATAAAAGTCTGTGCAATGAGGCTCTGAATGCATTACAGTGCTTGGTTTTTAAACAAGTGTTCCCATTTCAACTTTATGGGCAGAATTTTCCATAAATGAGATTAAGTGCAGCAGCGGGCTGTTTTGGCAGTGTGCACCCTGCTGTCTGGAATGGCAGGATCCCGCACCCAATTCTGCGCTTGGAGCCTCATTTAATTATGCAAAGGTACGTATCGGTCTGAATCACCTGGCAAGTCGGGAGTCGATTCCTGCGGCTGCTGTCAGCTGTCGGGTTTGAAGGTCCAGGCGCCATATTTAAAGGCCAGTTGAACATACAATCTCACTCCCTTCAGCCCACCAGAGATGTCTGACAGCCACAAGAGGAAGGCCGGGAGCCTGAAGAAGAAGGCAGCACCCACTTCACACGCCAGGCCCTCTAGGCTTTGATCAGAGGGGTGCAGGCACACAGGCAGCTGCTCTATCCCAGTGATGGCTGCAGGAAGCACAGCAGCCTCACCTCTCCAGCCTGGGAGGCAGTCGTGGAGCAGGTCAGTGAGGCTGGCACCCACGCCCGAAGTGCCAGCCAGTGCAGGAAGAGGATGAATGATCTCATCCGCTTCGCCAGGGTAAGTCATCCTTCAACTCCCTCCAATATCAAACTCTGATCATGGTATCATGCACTCAAATGGCTACTCTCTTCAAGGATCTCACATAACCATTAGCAGGGGACACACATCAACACTTACTCTCACCGAGACGTTCAAATCACCACCATCCCATCTATCATGTTACTCACACTCCATCCTCTGGCCCTTCTGGGGATGATTTAACACACACACAGAGAACATGTATCTCACCCAAGCTCTGCTCCATCCCTTCTCATCACATGCCTGCCTTTCTTCTTCATACAGGCCAAGCTGGAGCACAACAGATTTGAGAGCACAGACCGGGGGAGGGGCTGCCGACATCATTGCCCTCGCTGAGATTGAGGAGGCTGCAGCCAAGCTGGCTGGGGAGGACAGGGATCACTCCTGTGGGGAAGGGGAGATCGGCCTCTCCCACCAACCCAGTACGGATCACAGCTCCATCACCTCATCAAATCCTGACATTCACAGTGAGTCACGTGCAGTCTTATCTAGCTCAGGGTCAACTGAAGATCTATTTTCTAGGCACCAGCAGATTGAGGCCAGCAAATCAGTGGAGCACCAGTGCGATCCCCTGGACTTCATCCGAAGAAGAAGCTCTGGAAGAACCGTCACGGCGCTCGCGCACACCCTCCACCAACTCAGAAACATGTCAATGGGCACAGCTGAAGGTTAGGCTCGGACTCACTTTCTGGAGAACACCTCACTGACACATCCTGCAGCAGTGAAAGGCAGGGGCAGCCCAGGTTGGAGGGCTGCTGGAGACCAGCTACACGCTCAGCCTGAGTCAGATGATGAGCCTCTTGAAGCAGCCGCCAAATCAATGCTGGAGATGCAACGACAGGTGGCGGAGCATCAGCCAGAGATTTAGCAGACTAGAGCGAACGATGGAGGAGTCCGTCCATGTTCTGTCTGATGTCGTGGCTCCAACATTAAGTGCCTCGAGGTCACCAGGGGAAGGCTGGCAACCAACACGGAGACCTTGGTTCAGCAGCTCTTGATGGATTTGTGCTTGGCCCTGCACTCCATGGCCACACACCCTGGTGGGCACCATCAAGATGTAGGTGACATGGGGACAAGGCACCTTGACCCCTCTCCAGGTGCACCCATCTCCTGCAGGAGTCAAGGCAGGACCTGAGATGGTGGTGAAGCTGGTGAATCTTGCAGCCTGGCAGAATGGCCTTCCTGTAAAGGGCATCTGTGACCTCCTTTATGCATCGACATGTTGCGGTCTGAGATGCCGCACAGGTCCCCTGTTGATCCTTGGAAAGAACCAGAGGCAAAGAAATTTAGCACTGCACTGGCAGGTGATACCCTCCAACTCCATGTGGTGTCAGGTCTTCACAAAGAATGTGGCATATATGATGTACCAGAGCTTGGGACAAGCACAGACGATAACAGCATTGCCCTTCGCTTATTTGTAAATGGGAGACTCTTCTATGATAAATCCTAAGTTTGGTGAGTTGCCCTGGTTGTCTGGCTCTCTCCTCCTGACCTTTCTGTTCATGCTCTGGCTCCACTTGACCATGTCCCTCCTGCTGGAGCTGAGCGCGGCATCACCTCTCCCTCCTTTGCCTCTTCCATTGCATTAGAACCCTGACAAAGGCAGCAATGAGCCCTGTTTTTGCCTTCTCTCTGAAAGGAAACATTGAAGACATTAATGATTCATGGGGCAAGAAAGTGAAGCTCAGAAGATGACACATTTAGAAACTGTAAGGGGTCCATAGTTTTTCCTGCCCTACTTGCATGGTGACTGATGCCACCTTGTCCCTGAGACACTAGCACACACATCGAGGTGACCAAGATGGCACCTTAGACATATAACATCTTGAGCCCCGAGTGACCCAACCTAGATCTGTGCTCCATATATTCAAGGCTGAGATAGACAGATTTTTGATCAGTAAGGGAATCAAGGGTTATGGGGAAAAGGCAGGAAAGTGGAGTTGAGGATTATCGGATCAGCCATAATCTCAGTGAATGGCGGAGCAGCCTTGATGGGCCGAATGACCTATTTCTGCTCCCACATCTTATGGTCAATCTCTGATGTGGCATATTAATGACCAATTAGTTGCTCATGGTCAATGAGTGACAATTCTGATGAACACGTAACAGGCCTTCATTGATGGAATGCCATATATGATACAGCTGTGCCTCCTTCACTATTGCCTGCATTCCCAAATTTTACATTCCTATGTGTTACCCTTGAGCTACAATGACTGTGATGTGAAGCCACTGAGTTCTGAGTAGCCCTTTAACAGTGCTAATGAAGCCATTGGCTTTCAGTGGCTTTCATCGTAAGGAGGTATTCCTCCCTTCTTTCTAAGCACTCCTGCAGCAACAAGCAATTAGAGGGCGACCCCAGAAAGGCCCCCCTGTGTTCACCCTTACCCCTCACCTCCATTCCACTGCCTTCCTTCCCCCTTGCTCCCTTCATGTTCATCAACCCCATCCTCGCCTCACAGTTCACCCACGATTGAATTGCTAGTCTCTGAAAGTGGAGGCCAGCATGAGTACCATAGCACAGTGGTGTTCCACAGGACAATGTAGGCAAAGAGCAGGAGCAGACCAACCCTACAGCCCCAGCAGAGTGGCATTCATCGCAACAAGACCGGTGCAGTGCTATGTCTGGTAGGCTATGAATGTTCCAGTCACCTCGAAGTTACCAGTGGACTGAGCTCCGACTTGTGCACGCCACCCCTTTTCAAACGGATTTGAGGCCGACGTGAATTCCCGCTGGCGTGACGGACGATTGGAAGGCATGGCAAGATTCCAGCGAGCTGCTGTTTTAATGAGCATTCATGAGATGTTAATGAATGCAAATGGGGTTCAACACAACTAGTCGGCAGGATAACCGACCCACCATAAACACACCATCGGAAGAATTGCAACCTATTTTTACAACGGCGGATTTGCAATTTTTTGCCTGCCACTGGATTGTCCGGCCCCGCCCACCACAAAACCTGCCGCGGGCGGGATGGGAGAATTCCGCCCAAGAAGTGAACTTTACATGATCATGAGAGGGAAAAAAAGACACATCTTTTATAAATGGTAAACATGGAATGCATTTTACATACATCACTGACGAGACCATGCAGTCGTTTAGGATTGTAGCAAACGGGAGGGAGGTAGGATTTCAGGAGATCTTGATGATAGAAAGGAAGTTAGCAAGAGGGAGCTGCTCAAGAAGAGAATTCCAGAGGATAGAGGTATAGTGGCTGAAAGAACAGCAAAGTGGCTGGCGGAGAATTGGGCATAATACTCCAGCTGAGGCCTTACTAGTGTCTTATATAAATTCATATTAACCTCCTTGCTCTTGCACTCTAGCCTAGGATACCGTATGCTTTGTTAACCACTCTCTCAACCTGTCCTGCCACCTTCAATGACATGCACATATACACCCAGGTCCTTCTGCTTCTAAACCCCCTTCAGAGTGGTATCCTTTATTTTATATAATCTCTCCATGTTTTCCTACCAAAATAATTACCACATTCCTCCACATTGAACTTAATCTGCCACTTGTCTGCCCATTCCACCAGTTTATCTATGTTCTTTTGAAGTTCTACACCATAGTCCTCACAGTTCACAATATTTCCAAGTTTTGTGCCATCCACAAGAACAAGGGCAGCAAACACATGGGAACACCACCACCTGTAAGTTCTCCTCCAAGCCACAAAACATCCTGGCTTGGAATTATATCACCATTACTTCTCTGTCGCCGAGTGCAAATCATGGAACTTCAATTCCTAACAGCATTATGGGTGTACCCACACCACATTTTGTTTTTAGTTCATTCGTCAGATGTGGGCATCACTGGCCAGGCCAGCATTTATTGCCATCGCTAGTTGCCCTTGAGAAGGTGGTGATGAGCTGCCTTCTTGAACCGCTGCAGTCCATGTGGTGTAAGTACACCCACAGTGCTGTTAGGAAGGGAGTTCCAGGATTTTGACCCAGTGACAGTGAAAGAACGGTAATATATTTCCAAGTCAGGATGGTGAGTGGCATGGAGGGGAACTTCCAGGTGGTGGTGTCCCCATGTGTCTGCTGCCCTTGTCCTTCTATGTGGTAGAGGTCGCAGATTTGGAAGCTGCTGTCCAACTTGGTGCATTGCTGCAGTGCATCTTGTAGATGGTACACACCTGCTGCCACTGTTCGTCGGTGGTTGAGAGAGAGAATGCTTTTTTTATATTGTGGTAGATGGGGTGCCAGTCAAGTGGGCTGCTTTGTCCTGGTTGGTGTCGAGCTTCTTGAGTGCTGTTGGAGGCAAGTGGAGAGTATTCCATTATGCGCCTGACTTGTGCCTTGTAGATGATGGACAGGTTTTGGGGAGTCAGGGAGTAAGTTACTTGCCGCAGAATTCCCAGCATCTAACCTGCTCTTGTAGCCACAGTATTTCTATGGCTGGTCCAGTTCATTTTCTGGTCAATGGTAACCCCAGGATGCTGATAGATGGGGATTCAACGATGGTAATGTTGTTGAATGTCAAGGGGAGATGGTCATTGTCTGGTACTTGTGTGGCGTAAATGTTACTTGCCACTTATCAGCCCAAGCCTGAACATTGTCCAGGTCTTGCTGTATTTGGATATGGACTGCTTCAGTATCTGAGGAGTTGTGAATGGCGCTGAACATTGTGCAATCAACTGGAAACATTCCCACTTTTGACCTTATGATGGACGGAAGATCATTAATGAAGAAGCTGAAGATGGGTGGGCCTAGGACATTACTCTGAGGAGCTCCTGCAGCGATGTCCTAGGGCTGAGATGATTGACCACATTCATCTTCCTTTGTGCTAGGTATGACTCCAACCAACGGAGAGATTTCCCCCTGATTCTCATTGACTCCAGTTTTGCTAGGGCTCCTTGATGCCACACTCGGTCAAATGCTGCCTTGGTGTCAAGAGCAGTCACTCTCACCTCACTTCTGGAGTTCAGCTCTTTTGTCCATGTTTGAACCTAGGCTGCAATAAGGGCAGGAGCTGAATAGCCCTGGTGGAATGCAAACTAAGCATCAGTGAGCAGGTTATTGCTAAACAAGTGCCGCTTGTTAGCACTGTTGATGACACCTTCCATCACTTTACTGATAATCGAGAGTAGACTGATGGGGCGGTAATTGGCTGGGGTGGTAATTGGCTGGGGTGCTTTTGTCCTGCTTTTGTGGACAACATACCTGGACAATTTTCCACATAGCTGAGTAGATGCCAGTGTTGTAGCTGTACTGGAACACTTTGGCTAAGGGCACGGCAAATTCTGAAACACAAGTCCTCTGTACTATTGCCAAAATGTTGTCAGCACCCATAGCCTTTGCAGTTTCCTCAGCCGTTTCTTGATATCATGTGGAGTGTATCGAATTGGCTGCAGACTGTGATGCCAGGGACCTCCAAGGCGGTCGAAATGGATCATCTGCTCGGCACGTCTGGCTGAGGATGGTTGCAAAAGCTTCAGCCTTGTCTTTTGTGATGTGCTACGCTCCTCCATCATTGAGGATGCGGAAACTTGTGGAGCCTCCACCTCCAGTGAGTTGTTTAATTGTCCACCACCATTCACGACTGGATGTGGCAGGACTGCAGAGCTTAGATCAGATCTGTTGGTTGTGGGATCACTTAGCTCTGTCTATCATTGTTGTAGCTTCGCCAGGTTGATACCTCATTTTTAGGTATGCCTGGTACTGCTACTGGCATGCCCTCCTGCACTCTTCCTTAAACCAGGGTTGATCCCCAGCTTGATGGTAATGGTAGAGTGGTCTAGCAGCTATGTCCTTTAAGACTCAGCCAGCTCGGTCAGTAGTCCCCCACCCAGAGTACATTCTGTGGCCTTGCCACCCTCAGTGCTTCCTCCAAGTGGTGTTCAACATGGAAGAGTACAGATTCATCAGCTGAGGGAGGGCAATACGTGGTAATCAGCAGGAGGTTTCCTTGCCCATGTTTGACCTGATGCCATGAGACTTCATGAGGTCCAGAGTCAATGGTGAGGAGTCACCAGGACCAATGGTGAGGAGACAATGGAGTCAACCCCAGAGCAACTCCCTCCTGACTGTATAGCACTGTGCCGCCACCTCTGCTGGGTCTGTCTTATCAGAGGGACAGGACATACCCAGGGGTGGTGATATCTGGGAGAGTGTCTGTAAGGTATGATTCTGCGAGTCTGTTGCTCGACTATTCTGTAGGACAGCTCTCCCAATTTTGGCACAGACCCCCAGATGTTAGTAAGGAGGACTTTGCAGAGTCGACAGGGCTGTGTGTGCGCCACCATTCACAGTGCCTAGCTGAATGGCAGGTGGTCCATACAGTTTCATTCCTTATTGACTTGTTTTTAGCAGTTTGATACATCTGAGTGGCTTGCTAGGCCATTTAAGAATCAACCACACTGCTGTGGGTCTGGAGTCACATGTAGGCCAGACTAGGTAACGACAGCAGATTTCCTTCCCTGAAGGGTATTAGTGAACCAGATGGAGTTTTAACAATTGACAATGGTTCTGTGGTCACCAGATTTATTAATTGAATTTAAGCTGCTGTGGTGAGATTTCAACCTGTATTCCCCAGAGCATTAACCTGGGCCTCTGGATTACTAGTCCCATGATATTACCACTACACCACTGCCTCTCCCAGAATGACAAAATGAAGCATTTTTGCCTACAACATATTATGGTACAATTTTCTTTTTTTTTTAAAGCCATGCTACATATAGGGTTAAAAAAGACTTTACTCAAAAAGTAGTCAAACTTGTTTTAGTACACAATAGGCCCAGACAGGAAAGGTTTTGCCTGATCAGCTATCCAAGGTAGGGGCCAAGACATTAAATTAAAATGCAAGCATCTTGTGGCCTGTGTGTGTGGATATGGTTGCCAATTCTTTTTGACTTTTGAGGTGAAAATTTAAATTTCTTGCAGCCAAATTTTGAAAATATTTCTCAGCCAGTTTTGTTGTGGATGATCAGCAACAAAACAAAATATATACATAGGTTAAAATTTAGGGTCCAGTTTAAATTGCAGACTAGCAAAGCAGATCTGGCTGCCATTTTCCATTTTCTGAGGAGGGACAGATTAATCTTTAACAAATAATAATGCAGAGTTCTGTTTTTTGCTAGTGTTTGTGTATCACTTGCAGTTCAATAAATCTTTTTGGTAGTTTTGAGTCATAAAATGTTTGTTCTGCCACCTGCTGAAGTTAAAGATGATCACAGTTTGTTGCTTGGCATAATGAGTAGTGTAAGATTTTGATAATACTATTAATGTTTAGGGTTTGTTGTTCGTCTGTATCATCTATGGATTTTATTGTTAACCACTTTTAAAACGGTTCTGTTTGAATTTCTGTTAGTGAGACAAGAGGCAGTCAAGGTGGTTGAGATAAAAAAACAAGAACAGAAATACCTGGAAAAACTCAGCAGGTCTGGCAGCATCGGCGGAGAAGAACAAAGTTGACGCTTCGAGTCCTCATGACCCTTCAGCAGAAGTAAGTAGAAATAGGAAAGGGGTGAAATATAAGCTGGTTTAAGGGGGAGGCGGGGAATCAAGGTGGTTGAGATACTTTACAAGATGGCAGCTGTTGTTTGTGAGAAACTACACTTAATGGTTTCATGACTTTAAGTTGCCTGAGAGTCTGGATGCAGTAGCTCTATTTGAATAAATGGCTGGAAAGGTAGCTTAATTTAGGCTAACACTTTATTTATAAACAAAATCCATGCAATGATTTAATTGATTATATTTGTAGGGCAGAACACATGTATTAGAGGGAAACTTTTCTTTCTGTTTTGACATTATGGTAGGAAGTAATATTAACATTTGCTCTTAATGGTTTGAGTATGTGAGAATGGGTTAGAGTATGCTGATGTGAATGTTTACAATAGGTGTACTGTTGACAAGAGGATGTGATATTGTTGAAACTGCTCTGTATCTAAAGGAAATGTATCATTTGTTCACAATGGAATGTAAACTCTGGAGGCCCAGGGGAAAAGGGACATCTGTCTTTAGTCTCTATGACTCTAGTTACAGAAGGGGAGTGACATCAGATGACTCACACCCTAAGCCAATGAAAGAGATGAATTTGGACTATTTCCAAATAAGGGATTCTGGAATAATGAGAGGTGGATATAAAAGTTGGAAAATTGGAGTCTCTGTTGGGACATTGTTACCAGGGCTTCTGGGGTATGATTCTTTTGAACACAATTCAACATCACTTCAGAGACAGAAGAGAAAGACATCGCCTGTGCTGGCAATGCGCAAGGAATCCTAGGAACTTGAGGGATGAGGAACTTCCCTGTTGTCTTCACTCTTTATTGTTAAGTATATGTATAATCTTTCTTAATAAATTCTACTTGCTTCATAAATACTAGTTATTTGTACCTTGTTAGTTCAGGCACAACTGAGGACCCGAGTGTTAGAAATTAAGAATTCAGAACTTAGAGATTTTAATTAGAAGAGTTTTATACCTCGAAACCCTAAAATCTTACCATAGCAAAGTTTTTCTGTTCAACCTTTGGCCTTGCCACAATTTCCCTGGATATTGGAAAGAGTGAAGGTATATTCTTGGCCTCAGGGAGAAAAGACTTGCTTTTGGGTGCAATCTGATATGTTGAACCCAGGAAAATTCTGATGTTGAAGACCCCAAAATCTAACAATACTGGACATAATGAGATTTTAAATAAAAACATTCCACAATAAATTAATCCATTAAGTTGCCTTTTAATACCTTTGCAGAATAAGTTTTGCAGCTCAAGAAGAGGCTATTTTGTCCATCATACTTGTGTCAACTCTGTGAAAGAGCTATCCACTTGATTCCCTTTTTCCCAAAAACACTTTAAAATTTTATTTTTCAAATATTTGTCCACTTCTTCCCTTCACCCCCCCGGCGGCATTCCGTAGGGATCATTCCCTCCGGGACACCCTGGTCCACTCCTCCATCACCCCCTATCCTCAACCCCAACCTATGGCACCTCCCCATGCCCACGGAGAAGATGCAACACCTGCCCCTTCACTTCCTCTCTCCTCACCGTCCAAGGGCCCAAACACTCCTTTCAAGTGAAGCAGCATTTCACTTACAGTTCCCCTAACTTAGTCTACTGCATTCGTTGCTCCCAATGCGGTCTCCTCTACATTGGAGAGACCAAACGCAAACTGGGCGACCGCTTTGAAGAACACCTGCGGTCTGTCCGCAAGAAAGACCCAAACCTCCCTGTCGCTTGCCATTTTAACACTCCACCCTGCTCTCTTGCCCACATGTCTGTCCTTGGCTTGCTGCATTGTTCCAGTGAAGCCCAACGAAAACTGGAGGAACAGCACCTCATCTTCCGACGAGGCACTTTACAGCCTTCCGGACTGAATATTGAATTCAACAACTTTAGATCTTAAACTCCCTCCCCCCATCCCCACCCCGTTTCTTCCCCCTCCCTTTTGTTTTTTTCAATAATTTATATAGATTTTTCTTTTCCCACCTATTTCCATTATTTTAAAATCTACAACTAATACCTTGTCAGTCTTTCCACCCCACCCCCACTAGAGCTGTACCTTGAGTGTCCTGCCATCCATTCTCAATTAGCACATTTTCTTAGATATCACCACCTTCAACACCTCTTTGATCCTTTTGTCTGTGACATCTTTTGATTATCTGCTCCTATCACTGCTTGCTTGTCCCTACAACCACGCCCCCCCCCCACCCCCTTCAACTTCTCTCCCCCCACCCCCCCCACCTTAAACCAGCTTATATTTCACCCCTCTCCTAACTATACTCAGTTCTGCTGAAGGGTCATGAGGACTCAAAACGTCAATTCTTCTTCTCCGCCGATGCTGCCAGACCTGCTGAGTTTTTCTAGGTAATTCTGTTTTTGTTTTGGATTTCCAGCATCCGCACTAGGTTTTTGTTTTTATCTTTAAAAAGGTATTTGGTTTTGCTCTACTGTTGTTTCTTGCAGGGCATTCTGTTTCCCAAAATTCTCTGCTTTAAAATATTCAAAATTTTCCATTTACTCTTTTAATTTCTGACTCACCAACTAGGAGAAATTTTCCCTCTGGTATAAAAATTTGCAGGATTTTAACAATCTCTTAAACTTCTCTGTTCTGATGAAAAGAGCCCTCATTTCTTTAGTTTCTTTTGACCAAAGCCTCAACCCACATATTGCCTTAGCGAATGCCTTTGGTGTCCACTTGATGGCCTTGACAACCTTAAATAGGCTATACTAAGTTGCACAAAATATCCTAACAGCAGCCTAGTCAATTTCTATAGGTTTAGTATTATCTTTTTGGTTTTGTACTCTAATTCTATTTATAAATGGAGGATTCAGATTTTAATAGCTTTATCAACTTGTCCTCCCAATTTTAGAGGTTTGTATAACTCCTAATTTCTTATGCTCCTCTACTTATAGTTTTACTATTTAGTGTATGTTCCTCCCAAAACATATCCTCATATTTTGCATATTGATTTTCATCCAACGTCCATCTACCCCAGCCTCTTATAACAAGTCATTGCCTTCCTGAAGTCAGCCGTAGTCCTGTTCAGTTAACCATGTTCCCTAATTTTTATAATCACCTGCAGGTTTTGATACTGTATTACCTATAACCAGGTCCAGACTATGTATTTATTTATATTCTATGGAGAAAGAAGAGAAATAATCCTGACAATGGTCCCTAGGGACCACTACTGTTTACATCCCTCTGCTCTGAAAAATATCAGATTTGGGAGAAATGAAGATCTGTTTTACCATTTTTCTAGTGTAAAACAAAGGGCCGGGGGCTGGGGGGAGGGGGTGGGGGGGTACTTACCAAAGTTGAGCTGTTATCTCCTGCATCCAAAGTTTGGGTGACACTTATTGGATCAGGCAGCTTCTAGTCATCCTGTGGGCCAGCAGCAGCATTGTATACAACCACAATCTGTAACCTCATGGCTCAGCATGTCCCCCACGCTACCATTACCACCAAGCCAGGGATCAACCCCAGTTCAATGGAGAGGGAAGGAGGGTATGCCAGGGGCAGCACCAGGCCTACCTAAAAATGAGGTGTCAACTGGTGAAGCTATAACACAGGATTAGTTGCATGCCAGTGACAGCAGCATGCAATAGTCAGAACTAAGCAATCCCACTAATCCTGATCTAAGCTCTGCAGTCCTGCCACATCTGGTTGTGAATGGTGGTGGACAATTAAACAACTAACAGGTGGAGGAAGCTCCACAATGGTTGTAGTCGTTGGCAGCTGTGTGCACCATCTACAAGATGCACTGCAGGAACTCACCGAGGCTTCTTACACAGCACCTTTCAAACCCATGACCACTACTATCTAGGACAAGGCCAGCAGTGAGAACACCACCACCTGGAAGTTCCCCTCCAAGCCACTCACCATTCGGACTTGGAAATATATCGCCGTTCCTTCACTGTCACTGGGTCAAAATCCTGGAACGCCCTTCCAAAAAACACTGTAGGTGTACCTACACCACATGGACTACAGCTGTTCAATAAGGCATCTCACCACCACCTTCAAGGGCAATTAGGGATGGGCAATAAATGCTGGCCTAGCCCACATCCTGCAAAATTTATAAAGCCCTGAGCAAGCACCTAACTAGAATATCCAAATAAAGGTCCTGAGTTGGTTTTACAGCTCTTCTGGGTTATTGTTGTGTGGCAACACCTGATTTGTTCAGACTTAAACTGCATATGAAGCAGGAAGTCAGTAAGCACGCTGCAACTTTTAAAAGGATCCTCATCTGCATTAAGGTTAAGTATCTGGTTAGCATTGATATGCTGCAGGTGCATTTTTGGGCTTTTCTTTTTGCTGTTTGACATGTCAGTTTCAGTTGATGCAGTCATGCGGATTGGCTTCAGCCAATGCTGCATGGTCAGCAGGAGAATCTGGTATAGGTGTTTGAAGAAGGGGAAAGGCATAGGACATCTTACATTATACCTTCAGGAATCCCAATTCTTTCCTGAACCTGAAACTGAGCCCAAGTTTGAAGGTCTTGGCATCATAATGGTTTGTCCAAGGCACTATCTGTTCCCCTTCTCAGGCCTGACCGAATGCTTAACCTCAGTTACAGCCGTCAGTAAAATTCTCTACCCAAGAACATTCCTGGGAACACTCATTGGCTATTTAGGTTAAATAGGATGGTTCTGTCCATTGATTGGTCAAGAATTTTGACCAGCCTACCAGTGAAAAATCATAATTAACCCATTAACTTGTCTTTTGTGTCCTGTTGACCAGTTACCAACGTGCCCTTCTGAGCACATGCAGTTTTCAGAATTTCCCAGCTTGCATATCCAAGCTTCTGGCTCAAGTCGAAGGACGTTCTTCTCAAATCCTGTGAAGATTTGAGTTTTCCACATTTACAGGCAACAACTACCCCAGTTCTATTACGAATAGCTTAAATGAACAGAATCTGATTTGTTATTTATAAAAGGAAAACAATAGTTATGGAAAATAAGTTGTAGTCACATTTTCTCTTTAAGTACAATAAACTTTTTAGGGTGCAATTTTGTTTAAGCATTGGTAACTGCATACATGAACTCCTGGAGTATGTCTTCAATAAGTTACTTCATTAACATAAACCAGCTAATGGCAGAGAAAGCAATAGAAAGAGCCTGAAAAAGGGTTGGCAGACTGACAGGTGAAAACATGGTTAGAAAGTGGCTGGTCCCAAACAGACTAAAGGTAATTCTGGACATTCTCTTTTCCCCTTCTCCTGAGGAAGTCAGAGTCTGGCTCCTTTGGGGAGCCTGTGTTTTCTCCTCCCATTCCTTCTCCTAAGACTACAGGATATTACTCTTCCCCCATCACAAATTACCTATGCTCACAAACCTATCACCCCATCATTCACATACTTTTGGATCACCCCAAATGCTCCCAAACCCTGGGGCCCCCTTCTCATTACTCCCCAAACTCAAGAAGGGCTGTATGTGTTATAGACAAGACACTTTCTCTAAATGCTCCTCTCAACAGTGCTCCCTAGGCCTGCGCAAAGAATTCCAGGTCCTTAGGCCACATTTCTAATAGCACTAGAGTCCAGACCTCTTTATTAATGTTTTCAGATCACCGAGCCCCCATCAGTCCCAGTAAAACCATTGCTGATGATGCTACTTGGAATAATAGATATAACACAACCTCCATTTGCCACACGCTGTAGCTTATATATTACTGTCATGCATTTTGTTCATTCCTCTGTGCCACACTTGCTTTTCCCATTTTAATTCATACATTCCTTCCCTTTTCATATATGATTAATGGCTGTTTAATGAATACAAGATTTGAGCAAATGAAGTGCAAGCGTGGCACAGGGGAAGAATAAAAACACATCAAAGTTCAAAAGTAGGCAGTCGCCACACAACTACCACTAGGAAGAAAAACATTATAACACATTGCAGAAAGAAAGGCAGCTGAAAACAATGGAGATTTGGGTAGTGGGAAGAGATTCAGTGATGAAGAGAAGTGCAACTAATTGGATAGCTCTTTCAAAAGAGCCAAATGGCCTCTGTGTGCTGTGATTCTAAAAATGTCTCAATGTCTTTTGTTCAAATCCTATGCCTATCATTGAGCCTCCCAAGAATTAGTCAGCTTACAATTTATTTAAATAATTAGTAACCAGATTTACCGATGGTGCCAGGAATTATAGTCAAGTATTTTTTAATGCCGCAATGACCTGATAGTTAACTCTGCTTCTTTCTCCACAGATGCTGCCTAATCTGAATATTTCCAGCATTTTCAGCTTATTTAAAATCTTGATGCAAGAAATATTAAACATGCATTTGTCAGCTTGATTTTTGCAGTAGTTTCATCAATTCTGATAGTATCTGCAGAAGTTGTGATAATAGCTCCCACATGGCATTCAATTTGGTGTCTCTTTTACCCCCAATACTGCTTTGGGAGCCGACTCAAACCTTGATGTGCTTTTCAGTAATTCCCTTCATCCTGTGGTCATCATAAACTGTAGAGACCTGGGTGAATTTTTTAAATCACTATAGCAAAACTTCCACTATTCAGATTCTATTTTCCATTATACTTTACAAACTGCCTGGCAAATCGTAGCAAACTTGAATATTGCTGAAGTAAACAAAAAGATGTTCAAGCCTAGCACCTTTTATGAATTACCCAAAAGCTTGGAAAGCCTATAGTTCCCCATTGCTTTCTCCAAGGCAACATCTTGGCCAGAGTCAACTTGCCAACAAATCTGCATCCTTTGAAGATCCTGCATCCTAGAAATTGTGATCGTTTGAAATTATAACTTTTATGTTTGTCCCGATGAGCTCATTACAATGATACACGTGCAGGTTTATCAGGCAACATTTTACTTTGCATTCACAAACAACCTGAATTAGTGATCAATACATTCAAACAAACCCCTCAGAACTGCAATAAAATTGTCTGCCTGGATTGTGCACTCAACTTCTGGATGGGACTGGAATTCACAACCTTGCGACTCAATGTGCTACCATTGAGTCATGCCAATTCTTAGTAGAACGTGACTCAGGAAATTCATGATTGTGTGTGTGTGTGTGTTCACAAATGGTTCGCAGTGCTTTTAGCATTAACTACTGTAGAACTCAATGATACATGCCAAATTTTGCATACCAAAAGTGCTGAAACAGCAGTATTTAGTTAAGTCAGCCATATCCCACTTGTCAGAAATATGTTGCATCACAAGGTATTAAAGATGAGCATTCAATAATTCTAAGCTGTTTGGAGATTAAATCTTTCTACAAGCTGCTTTGTAATCTGGTTCACCATATTCTTCAGAACACTTTAAACAATAGTCCTTACAACTGGATGTAAACTTTTTTTTTTATTGTCAACTAAATTCCATTACACTACAAAGAACAGTAAAATAATGGTACATCAAAATGCAGAAATAAACTTTGAAAGACTGCTAGAATAAATAAAATTTACTATTTCTCAAAAAATTACTATGAAGCTTCAGTTACCCCTTCCAAACCCCTCTTTCTCCCCTTCAAAAAAAAAAACTCCCTTCTGAGCCTTTCATTTAACAGGCAAGACCACAGCTACATGCAGGCAATATCTCATACCCTACAGTCGGGATAATTAATCTCATAATTCAACATTCAAACTGACTTTTTGCCTGCAGAAGTGTTGTAGTGCACAATGAGCCTTTGCAAACCTTTGCCCTCCAGCTATTTTAATCACAGGCCTGCAGTCACTGCACCTTCATGGCTGCTCTCTTGGAAGCATATTCACTATCAGTTTTCTTGGACATCTGTAGTTTAATGGTTAACCAGACCTAGTTTTTTTTTTGCAAGTAATTTTCAAAATTCACTTGAATCACCACAGTAATAAGCTTATTAGAAATTAAGAATCTCAGGTTTAAAAAAAAAAGTCAAATTTGTATCCTAGCATCCAGTTTTTGGAAAGCAACATTCTGATTAACATATCTACTATTAACATAGGTAAATATCCAAAATGGAAACAAGGTCAAAATGTAGGCACTCCGCTGTTGGCTGTCAGGAAAACAGATCAAGCTACTGCAACTCAAAGTTCAATGGTTTGGATTCTTCAGAACATTTATGACTAGATTGAATAATGCTTCACTAATCAGTTTAAATGAAAATACTAAATCACATTAAAACAAGGAAGCCACATTTCACCTTGTTCAGATAGTGAACCTCCGTATTCTGTCAATATGAATTGGTTCTAAAAACCAGGCAACAAAAAGCCTCCAAATCCAGCTTGAGAAAATTTAAGAACACTTACACAGGTAATAGTAATAAAAAAGTAGATTGATGGTTCCCCTCTTCTGCCTTTGTAGCTAGAAGTCCAAAGTTTGCAAAAAAAAAAGGCTCATTACCAAAACCATACTGGACTGATTCTTCTCCTAAAAATCTGACATTTAAGATACAATGCTGAAATTATATGCAAAGGGCAAATTCTGGAATACCAGCACTGCTCCTTTGAAGTTATTAAAATTAAAGGACAAAGCTTTTCAGATTTTAACAATACAGCAAAATTTTTAACAGGGAGCCACTGGTATGTAAGTACAGGTAGCAAAGGTCCAATTAGGTGATGACACATCAGGGAGCACTCCAATAAACATATGCTGCAGAAAAGTGGTTGCCACTGACAAGCTGGAAACACCCTGTGCTCACAGGTGGTTAATATGGCACTGCTACAAGTCTCAGAGAAACAGCCAACTTGCAGTGTTCAAAAGGAAAAGGGCACTCCGCAGAAACATGGGGCAATTCAAGACACATCTGTGAATTAGAAGAAAAATAAATGTTAACTTCAGGTTAGACTAAAATGCAAAGTTTCAAATTAATATACCTTTCCATTTTGCTGCAAAGACAAAAGTTTTCCTTGTTTGTACAGAAAAGGTAAACAACTGGAGCTTACTTTCCAACTACCATTGAACAATACATTGAATACACTACAAGGCACTGACTTTTCTTTGGGACTTAAATTAGAAATGACAATTTTTCAGCCACCATCAGAAGTAAGGTCACCTTATTTAGCTTCCTCTCAAGATTTGGAACAAATTTGACTGTATATCCTTTGAATTACATCATAGCTGCCGAAACAACTGAACTTCAAGCTGTTGCAAAATAAAGGAGATGCCACTGATGCCGACAGCTGACAAAACGGTGGCTCCCTGTGGCGAAGGCACAGTACAAATGCAAACCAACAATCGCCCACGAGCCAACACCACCTGGGTGTGCAACATACACATATAAACTGGCAATGTGCATTTCATTCAAGTTGCAATCATGATTTTTGAACAGTTTTGCTGTCTCACATTTCCAGTGCCAATGTCATCCCACTGGGTAAATGAAACTAAGGGATAGTACTGGCAATTCCGCAATATAAACTGATCATACACAGACAGGGTGTCAACAAACTCAAACATATTCAAAAACTGCACGCCACCCTGTTGTAATATAAAGCAGCAAATTCCACAAGACTAGAAGCTCCAATCTACTGCATAGAAATGGCATTAGATTTTCTCTGAACATGATCTCTGAACACTGAAAAGCTTAAAACATTTTAAAATTGGGTTTTCTTTTTTTCCCCAATAACTTCAAAAGCAGTTTTCTGTTGATGAGGCATATTATTGCAAACAAAAGCATGCAATGCTACAGTATGGCAGAGTGTGGATTCAGCCTTGCTTTTCAGAGACATGCACTTTTCCTCTGGGAAAAGAAAAGAAATTAGAAGGCGAGTCACCTCAGGCCACATTCAAGGCAACTAGCTGCTGCTGATTCGAGACTGGAAGATCTTGTCCTCTCAGTCAAGGATGTGGCACACACAAGCCTAAAATGGAGATACACAGTTTGAGGATTAGAGCATTTGAAAAACAATTGGTCTAAATACATACAGCTCGCAGGTTGCTCTCCATATCTTCGCATTATCTGGTCGTGCGTGAACTTCACAAAAGTATCATATTGTTCTGAAAAACATTCAGATCAAATCAACTTCATTAAAATCTTTTTTTTTAAAAAAAAGACAACTTTTAACCCAGGCTAGAATGAAAGACTAGATACGGCCATTTTGATAAATAAAAATTAAATCATTCTGAGCAAAGTGAGAAAATTAAATCTACAAAGGGAGCTCTTGCAAATTTTACATGGTAGTTGTGTCCATAATTAACAATGAGCATGCACTAGCAAGATATGGCAAATTCTTCCCCATCTCCACCCAGCATTCAAACCAACTCTCCATCCTGCCCCTAGCAGAGTCACAGATAAATGAAATGAATACTACGGACTGGAATACACTACCGATTGGAAATCTTCCACATCCAAAAATACCCACTGGCAAAACGTGGTTGTTTCATTCCAAGTGCCTCCTGCTTCCAGGATGCTTCCCTCATCCCTTCTAGTCAAGGTTCAAGTCAGGAAACCACAACAATCAAGATTAACAGATTGCTAAAAGGTCTTAAACATGTACTTAGGACTGCTGAGCACTTCTACTTCTCTTGCCCCATCCAGAGCTCCCAAATGTTGCACTCATCCATGAAAAGCCACCAACCAGGAAACTCAAATCACCTTCCTTTCTCCCATGCATACCATCCAACACATCCTGGATGCAGAAACCCCTGGATAACACCAACACCCCCATAGTCTGCAAAAAGCAGTAAACCAGGATCTCCAAATGTAGATCAACTATGGGACCAAGGCACCCAAACTGTACAAATAACCACCGGTTGTTTTTGTGGGAACATCAGTAAAATAAGCAACAATTATGATTACCAAAAAACATTTCAATGATTGCATTTGAACCTAAAAAAAATCTTATTTTCAGGATGCAGCACAAATACTTCTTTGGGGAGCTTGGATGGGAGGACTCAAACTTTTGTGCAACCCAACTGCAAGAGGCAGCATATATGCAATTTAAAAAGGAAACAAAGCTTTGGCAAAGGCAATTCTCAATACATTTATAGCTGCAATGACAGGCTATCAAAGCCCAAGACAAGTTCTAACTTTAGCAAAAGGATTGAACAGCCAATATTACCTCTAGGTTTAACACTGGAGGAGTTCTATTTAAATATTTGACTCCCACAATGTTAGCTACCAATTTTTGGGCCATGGCAGAGCACTTCTGCTGGTGCTGTAAAATCAACCATGCAATAGAGTCCACACTTAGGAGCCAAAACTATAAGAGACCATTTATACTTACAGCAATTCTACTTTTCGGTTGAACACTAAGCAATGAATGAGAGGTTTCAAACTGCGGTCCACAAAAGGATGCAGAGACTGCTACTTAATGGCACAACATTTCTGTTACATATCCAACTAAAAATATTTTTCAAACACTTCTGATTTGCCTTCAGTGGCTGAGCTGGTCTTGGAAGTTTGACCATAGCATTTTTGGAGTGCACTCACATTTCAAAGTGCATGTTTCTTTGTTGGATATTGCCCACAAAGGAAATGAGCTGGAAAAGCACTGCTTATTAAAATCTGGGTCAGAAAAAAAAAGTGAAACTGACTGTACGCAGAGATTGATCACTATGAGTTTCTTTTTTATGTTTGCGGTGGAGATCTTTTTATTCCATAGCTCCAACCACAAATGTAAATGTCTGCATTAAATCAAAATAATTATCCCAATAAGCCTGCTCTGCTTTTCCTATCATGTAGCTCAGTAAGAGACTGCTGCACTCCATTCGTGGGTTAATTCAGTACTTGCCATTGTGCTGCCTCATGAGATTCCACACTACAAAATGCCAAGTCCCCACCTGAAGGTACAAATTTACCTGCCAGCTTTGAATCCAATATTTCTTCATATTCTTCACGGATCTTCTCTTCTCGCTCTTTAATCAGGCGTTCACAGATGATCCCAACTTGCCTCAAAGTGAACAGTGGCTGGTCTTTCTTCGACTGTGGTGACAATGATCCAGATGAAGTACCTGGGGTTTAAAAAAAGAGAAATACAAGTCCTGTAATTTCAACCTTTTTAACAAAGATAAAATGCTGGGAAATGTACATTAAGTCAATCAGCATCAAAAAGACTGAACGTTTCAGGTGGAACCTTTCCCCAGAATTCCTTTTTGCATCTATTATCTTTCTATACTGCTCCTGTTGACTAGAGATTACCATTTTGCACACTATATATATTAGCCGAAAGCACAGCTCTCAACGCAGGGGCATTAAGGAGGTTTTGAGGGGCCCATTAAAGATAATAAATTTGTATAGCTGGTAGGTTTTAAGAAGTATCTTAAAGGAAGAAAGCGAGATAGAAAAGGTGGAGTGGTGTCAGGGGGGGAATTATGGAGCAATTATGATTGGGAATGCACAGGAGACCAGAATTAGAGAAGGATACCTCAAGAGGGTTGTGGGTTGGAGAAGATTACAGGGATAGAGAGGAATGAAAACAAGGATGAGAATTTTGAAAGCAAGATGTTTATTTTCAGGATCCAGTACATCATCTTTTGGGAGTTTGGATGGAAGGGCTCAATGCAGGTCAGCAAGCACAGGGGTGATAAGGAACAGGACCTGGTGCAAGTTAAGACATGGACACCAGAGTTTTGGAAGACTTCAAGTTTACAGAGGACTAAAAATTAAAGAAGAAAAATTAATTAACAGTAAAGATGGCAGGACAGGTCATGTGCCACAGCTACGGCATGTGGGAGCTCCTGGATGCCACTGCAATCCATGGCAACCACATCAATAATCTATGTCTTCAGGAGCTTCAGCTCAGAATTATTGAACTGGAAGCTGAGGTGCAGGTATTGCGATGCATCAGGGGAAGTTACCTGGACACTGTTCTAGAAGGCAGTCACACCTCTTAGGTTAGCATCTTCCGATTTGGGCAGCAGTCTGGGACAGGAGGATGTGACTATGAGACAGGCAGGTAAGAGGGTCAAGCAGGTGGGAGTGGAGGAGCCAGTGCCCTTGCAATTGAGCAGCAAGTTCAAGGTTCTTTCAGCTTGCATGGACAACAGCAAGGGCTGCAGTGCAGATGAGCAGGCCAACCATGGCACAATGGTACAGGAAGCCATTGAAATGGGGGGAGTTAAAAGGAATGTTGTAGTGGTAGTAGGGGTCAGTATAGTCAGGGGGATACATAATGTTCTATGCAGTTGACAGAAGGCTATGTTGTCTGCCTGGTGTCAGTGTTTGGGATGGCTGCTCAGGACTGGAGGGGAACTCGCAGTGGGAGGGGGAGGATCCAGTTGTTGTGGGCCAGGTAGGTACCAATGGTGGTGAGAGATTGCAGAGCTGAGATTCAGAGGGGTCCTAGTGCATGAATCACAAAAGGCTAGTATGCAGGTACAGCAAGTAATTAGGAAAGCTATAATAGAATGTTATCATTTGTTGTGAGGGGAATTAATTACAAAAGTAGGGAGGTTATGCTTCAGTTGTACAGGGCATTGGTGAGACCACATCTGGAGTACTGTGTACAGTACTGGTCTCCTTATTTAAGAAAAGATGTAAATCTGTTAGCAGTTCAGAGAAGGTTTACTAGGCTAATACCAGGAATGCGCGGGTTGTCTTATGAGGAAAGGTTGGACAGACGGGGCTTATATCCACTGGAGTTTAGAAGAGCAAGGGTAGACTTGATCGAAGCCTTTAAAGATCGTGAGGGATCTTGACAGGGTGGATGTGGAGAGAACGTTTCCTCTTGTGGGAGAATCTAGAACTAGTGGTCACTGATAAAAATAAGGGGTCACTTATTTAAGACAGATGGGGAGAATTTTTTCTGAGGGTCTATAGTCTTTAGAACTCTTCCAAAATAAAGGCTGTGGAAGCAGAGTCTTTGAACATTTTTAAGGCAGATTCTGAATTAACAAGGTGGTGAAAGGTTATCATGAGTAGGTAGGAATGTGGGGTTGAGGTTAGAGTCAGGCCAGCCATGACCTTACTGAATGATGGAGCAGGCTCGAGGGGCCAAGGGGCCTACTCCTGCTCCTAACTCGTATCTTTGCATGAGCTAGGTACCAAACTAAAAAGCAGAACCTCAAAAGTTAATCACCTCTGAATTATTACCTGAGTCATGTACAAATTGGCATAGAGTAAAGAAAATTAGAGATATGAATGTGTGGCTCAGGGACTAGGGTGGGAGAAGACCTACTGAAGACCTGTACTCTAGAACTTGCTGCACCCCTAGCCAAGCTATTTCAGTACATCTACAACACTGGCATCTACCTGGCTATCAACAGTGCTATCATGCAGCACTTGCTTAGCAATAACCTGCTCAATGATGCCCGGTTTGGGTTCCGCCAGGGCCACTCAGCTCCTGGACTCATTACAGCCTTGGTCCAACTATGGACAAAAGAGATGAACTCTCGAGGTGAAAGTGACTACCCTTGACATCAAGGCCGCATTTGACCATGTGTGGCATCAAGGAGCCCTAGCAAAACTGGAGTCAATGGGAATGAGGGGGAAAACTCTCCACTGGTTGGTGTCATGCCTAGCACAAAGGAAGATGGTTGTGGTTGTTGGAGTTCAGTCATCTGAGCTCCAGGACATCATTGCAGGAGTTCCTCAGGGTAGTATCCTAGGCCCAACCATCTTCAGCTGCTTCATCAATGACCTTCCTTCCATCACAAGGTCAGAAGTGAGGATGATCGCTGCTGATTGCACAACGTTCAGCACCATTCACACGTCCCCAGATACTGAAGCAGTCCATGTCCAAATGCAGCAAGACCTGGACAATAGCTTGACCTGACAAGTGGCAAGTAACATTCATGCCACACAAGTGCCAGGCAGTGACCATCTCCAAAAAGAGAGAATCAAGAACAATCAACATCAAGAACCCCTTGATGTTCAATAGCATTACCATCACTGAATCCACCATTATCAATATCCTGGGGGTTACCATTGACCAGAAACTGAACTGGACTAGCCTTATAAATACTGTGGCTACAAGAGCAGGTCAGAGGCTAGGAATCCTGTGACGGTAACTTAACTCCTGACTCCCCAAAGCCTATCCACCATCTACAAGGCACAAGTCAGGAGTGTGATGGAATACTCCCCACTTGCCCGGATGAGTGCAGCTCCCACAACACTCAAGAAGCTTAACCATCCAGGACAAATCAGTCTGCTTGATTGGCACCACATCCACAAACATTCATTCCCTCCACTACCAAAGCACAGTAGCAGCAGTGTGTACCATCTACAAGATGCACTGCACCAAGGCTCCTTAGACAGCACCTTCCAAACCCATGACCACTACCATCTAGAAGGACAAGGGGAGCAAGTAGATGGGAACACCACCACCTGGAAGTTCCCCTCCAAACTACTCACCATCCTGACTTGGAAATATATCGCCGTTCCTTCATTGTCACTGGGTCAAAATCTTGGAATTCCCTTCCTAACAGCACTGTGGGTGTACCTACACCACATGGATTGTAGCGGTTCAAGGAGGCAGCTCACCACCACCTTCTCAAGGACAACTAGGGATGGGCAATAAATGCTGGCCCAGCCAGCAAAGCCCACATTCCATGAATGAATAAAAAAAAAGTGGGTTCTGTTTGTGGGGCGCCAGCATCAGTACTGGAGAAAGTGGGGGCTGTATCATTGGGACAGACTTCACCAAACCATGCTAGGACTGGTGTCCTTGCAAGTCATAAAACCCTCTCTACTTCCCTAGTTGTAAAATAGATAAGGTGGGGGGGGGGAAAGAGAGAGAGAAAATCATGTAGGGTAAGATTGAGTAAATTAAAGGGAAATGAGAGGCAATGGATCAAGGTAGCAATAAAGGTAATGATATTCAGAGTATGGTGGGAGGGGACAGTGATTACGAGAGCGAGAGCGCCAGAAGACAAGGCCAGGAGGTTACACAGACAGTAAACAAAAAACAAATTAAAGGACTCTGTATCTCAATGCCTGCAGTATTCACAATAATATACTTGAATAGTCAGCTCAAATAGAAATTCATATGTATGACCTGATAGCCATTAAAGAAGCGTGGCTACGAGGAAACCAAAGCTGGAACCCGAATATATCCAAGGGTATGCAACATTCAGGAAGGACAGGAAGCCGGGAAAAGGTGGTGCAGTGGCTCTGTTAATTAAAGAGGGCATCAGTGAGAATCTTAGTTCTGAAGATCAAGATAAAGATTCAGTTTGGGTGGAACTAAGAAACTGCAAGGGTCAGAAAACATTGGTAGGAGCTGTTCATAGGCCACCAAACAGCAGTGGTAAGGTAAATCACAGCATAGATCAAGAAATTAGAGGTGCATGTAACAAGGGTAATATCGTAATCATGGGGGATTTCAATTCTACATTGAGACTGGGTAAACCTAATTAGTACTAATATTATGGAGCCAAATTATTGGCATGTAAGTAAGGTGGTTTTCTAGAGCAGTATGTTGAAGAACCAACTGGGGAATGGGCTATTTTAGACCTAGCATTGTGCAATGAAAAAGGACTAATTATTAATCATGTCATAAAGGAGCCTCTAGGAAAGAGTGACCATAATATGATAGAATTTTACATTGAACTAAATCACTTTCAAACTCAAGAGACTAGGGTCTTAAATCTGAACAAAGAAAACTATGAAGGAATGAGCAGCAAATTGACTTTGGTTGATTGGGAAACGTCAAAAGGTATGACAGTAGACAGGCAATGGCTAACATTTAAATAACTAATACATAGTTTACAATGAAAATACAATCTTTTAATGCATTAAAACCCAGCACATGTTCCAACTGTGACTAACGAAAGAAATCAAGGATTGTATTAGGTCAAAGGAAGAGGCGCATAAAGTTGCCAAAGAAGGTAAGCCTGAGAATTGGGAGCTTTTTAGAATTCTGCAAAGGAGGACCCAAAAAAAAAGATTAAGAAAGTGAAAATAGAATGAGAGTTAAGATTGTGAATAACAAAAAGTGGACTACAAAAGCTTCTTCAGGTATGTAAAAAAGGAAAAGGTTAACAAAAACAAATGTGGGTCCATTATCAGCAGAGTCAGGAGAATTTATAATGGGGAATAAGGATATGGTAGAGAAACTAAACAAATACTTTGTACGTCTTCACGGAGAAAAAGTTTTAAAATCTCCCAGAAATAATGTAGAATCAAGGAGCCAGTGTAAAAGAGGAACAGCAAGATATTAATCTTAGTAAAATAATACTAGAGAAATTAATGGCACTTAAAAGTAGATAAATCACCTGGACTTGATGACCTACATACCAGAATGTTGAAAGAGGTGGCTTTAGAGATAGTAGATGCTTTGATGGTCATATTTCAAAATTCTATAGAATAGTTCCAGAGTGAACTACAGACCTGTTAGCCTGATATCAGTAGTAGGGAAAATGCTAGAATCTATAATAAAGATTGTGATAACACAACACTTAGAAAATAATGGTACGCTTGGGCAGAATCAACATGGATTTATGAAATGGAAATATGCTTAACAAAGCTGTTGGGAGTTTTTTTTGAGGATGTAACTAGCAGAATAGACAAGTGAGAACCAGTGGATATGACGTATTTAGATTTTCAGAAAGCTTTTGATAAAGCCCCACAGAGGTTAGTAAACAAAACTATAGCACATGGGATTGGGGGGGGCGGGGGTGGTGGTGGTGGTGAAGAAATACACTGGCATGGATTGAGAACTGATTAACGGACAGAAACCACAGTAGGAATAAATGGGTCATTTTCAGATTGACAGGCTGTGACTAATGGGGTTCTTTAAGGATCTGTGCTTGGGCCCCAGCTATTCACAATCAATATCAATGATCCGGGGATTAAAGGTAATATTTCCAAGTTTGCAGATGACAAAACTAGGTGCAAGTATGAGGAGGATGCTTCAAGGGGATTTGGAGAGACTAAGCTAATGGAGAAAATTTGGCAGATGGTTATCCACTTTGGTAGGAAAAACAGTATTTCTTAAATGGTAAGAGGCTGGGAAGTGTTGAACTTCAAAGGGACTTGGGTGTCCTTGTTCATGAATCCCTGAAAGTTGACATGCAGGTACAGCAAGCAGTTAAGGCAAATAGCATGTTGACCTTTATTAAAAGAGCATTTGAGTATAGGAGTAAAGGTGTCTTACTACAATTATGTGGATCCTTGATGAGACCGCACCTGAGTGGTGTGTGTAGTTTTGGTCTCCTTACCTAAGGAAAGGTATACTCATCATACAGGGAATACAATGAAGGTTCACTAAATTAATTCCTAGGTGGACAGATTGTCCTATGAGGAACAATTAAATAGACTGGGCCTTTATTCTCTGGAGTTTAGAAGAATGAGACATGATCTCATTCAAACAAAATTCTTACAGGGCTCAACAGGGTAGTTGCAGGGAGGATGTTTCCCCTGGCTGGGGTGTCTAGAACTAGGGGACACATTTCAGAATAAAGGGTAGGTCATTTAGGACTGAGAAGAGGAGGAATTTCTTCACTCAGGGGGTGGTGAATCTTTGGAATTCTTTGCTCCAGAGGCACGGTCATTAGACATGTTCAAGACTGCAATCGATAGATCTCTACATATTCAAAACATCAAAGGATGGTGCAGAAAACTGTGCTGAAACAGAAGATCATCGTTGAATGGCGGAGCGGGCTTGAAGAGCTGAATGGCCTGCTCCTATTTCTTTTATTTTTATGAATGAGGATGGGACTGTTATCTCAGAGTTCAGGAAGTGGTGGTGGTGGCCAGGCTGAATGAGACAGGAAAGTCTGCCTTCAGTTGAAAGGTCAGGTCACCCGGTGGTGGTGGGGGGTGGGGGAAGGGCAGCAGAATGCAAAATAGAAGAGTCTGGTTCACTACTCAAGAAAACAGTGACAGGTTCCATCACAAGCCATCAGTAAATTGCGAGGCCTTGAAGTCCGTGTGCAATGACATTACACAGCTAAATGGCTCAGATAATTACTGTTAAACTGTCAAAGTGACTAACCATCCCAGATTTTACAGGACCGTCCCTGTATTTGGAGGTGCATGTCCCAGGTTGTATGCATCCAGGATGCTATTTATCCCATATTTGCGTTCTTCTGATTTCACATATGTGCAGCACCCACAGTACTCTCCCAGCCACCCACACCCACAGATTCACACCCCCATGCCCAATGCCAAAGTATCCCTTAGTTTGTTCCCTGAGAGTTGGTCACCCTACTGCTGGTTTGCTCAAATACAGACAAATAAAAATTACCTTGAACTAGCAAGCACAAGAAATGGCTCAAATTTTTAATTCCTGTCGACATCAATCAGGAACTAGCAACTGTCACATACACAAAAACAATCTGATTTCTGACTGGTCAGGGCTCCTCAGCAAGCTAACACCCCTAAAAAAGTACCATTTATAAAACACCCTTAATATAATTTGTAACATTTAAACCAAATAAAACTACCCAAACTCATATGGAAACCCATCCAATATATTTTGTTTAAACAGGCTGCTTTCTGAACTGCTGGATGATCTTGCTTATTTGTGCCAGACACCATGTCCTCCTCATGAAACCAAAACAAAAGGATGCAAAAAGAAACTGCAAGATAAAATTTTAAATTCCATATACACTGCCACAAGATTAGCTATTTTATACCAAGTATATTTTATGGTGCAATGGGGTTAGAAGGCAGGAATAACTGAACCATAGTTGAGTCTCCATTTTAAAGTAATACATGATTCCCTTCGTTTTATGGACTATTTTGATATTTATATTATTATTTTTTATATTTTGATATTTATATTTTATTATTATTTTATATTGGTTGAAGAGAAACATTGATGGCAATAGAAGAAACTTTTTGCAATACAGGCTAAGGAGACAAAAAAGTGAAGCTGAAGCGATCACCACATGAGCAGTTCCATAATAGAAATGGATGCACGAGTACCTGTTACAAGTAGGAAGGTTTTGTAGACAAGATGTGCATGCAGTTAAGATTTCTAATATCATATATACTTATCTAAAAGCCGACCATGATTTTTGGTCTAAAACTAATTGTTCATATACTTCATGGAAAAGTTGGCCCTCATTTTTCAGTGATCAAAGGCCAAAAATTTCAGAACCATGTATAATGTTAAAGAGTCTATTCATTGTGAATGTAAAATACTAATGAAAATGAATGCCAGTAAATAAATGAATAAATGTTAGATAATCAATATGGATGAAATGTATATAGTTTGTCATGTTATAAAATAAATAACTTAGATAATTAATATGAATTCTTTAGCATTGTTGCTTTTTACTTTATTCCATTGTGATGAACTTTCTTGGATTTCACTTGGGCCCAAATCAAGCACTTGTGTCAACCTGTCAGAAATATTACCCATGTAAAAATCAACCCATGACTTTTGGCCTAAAACACTGATTCAAAACTCTGACTTTTACATGGCGTATATAGGGTGTATTACTGATTGTTATGTTACATGAGATAATGCTCCCATAATTATAAATGGTGATGTCCTCTAATTTATAAGGGTCAGCACAGGAAATCAGTTATTTTAGACAAGAAAAAAAAATGCGTAGGTAGACTCAGCCTGTTTGAAGAGTTCAGGATTTCTCACAAACAGACTCTAGCAACTGCAAAATAAAAAGACCTACACTCAAAGCTCACCGACCCGTTCTTCCTCCCCACTAGACCCTTGACTCCTTCCTCCTTCCCAAATCATGAGCATTGGCCTTGTATCTGCCCAAGCTGATGGATCTAACAGCATTGTGTCTCTCTTAATTCAATTCCATTCATCATGTACCTGTGCCTCATTCCTTTGAAGTGCAATAATTTCCATGCCAGTCTCCAAAATTTAATTTTACCGTATCTTGCATTAGTGTTTTTTTGCAGAAGTAAAAAAATTTATTTTTGTTCAATACTGTGATTGAAATGGCATTCAAGCAATGGCCCCTACACCACTCCAGATAACAAATGGCTTTCCCACTGCCAATAACTTCACACACCACTTCATAAGTTGTTTTCTATTTTAAACATTAACTATTAGAGTACTATGTCTTTCACATGAAAGATGTCAAAATCCAGATGAAATCAAGTGGGCTCTACTATGACATTTCAAACCCTTAGAGATGCATCAAGCACTCTATCCCTTCCAAACCTTAAATCATGCAGACCTGTTGTGCAATCAGTGGACAGACTGGAGCAGTGCCTGATCATTAAAATGGTTTCCATTAATTAATTTGGCAGATTCAGTACGATGTGGGTAAATGTGGGGATGCCCACTTTGGAAGGGAGAATAGAAAAGCAGAATAGCATTTAAATGGAGAGATTGCAGAACGCTGTGGCATAGGGGGATCTGGGTGTCCTTGTACATGAAACATACAGTTAGCATACAGGTGCAGTAAATAATTAGGAAGGCATGGTATTGATGTTAGACTAATAAGCCTATAGTAGCTTGAGTCAGATATGTAACTTCCAAGTATAGGTGCCACATTTGCTTCTAATCCTATTAAACCTCACTCCTGCCCGAAGTGCCTAATAATTCCTTCAGGAACATGGCCAGATCTTGTATCAGGATTTTGTATGTTTCAATAAGGTCATCTCTCATTCTTCCAAACTCCAATAGATTTGGGCACAACCAGTTCAAACTTTCCTCAGCCCCTTCGTCACAGAAATTAACCTAGTGAACCTTCTCGAAACTACATCCTATGCAAGTATATCCCTCCTTAAATAAGGTGACTCCAGGTGTGGTCTCACCAATGCCCAGCTGTACCATGACTTCCCTATTTTTATGCTCCATCCCCCTTACAATAAAAGCCATGGTTCTATTTGCCTTCCTAATTATTTATTGCACCTGTGTGCTAACTTTGTACGTTTCGTGTACAAGGACACCCAGATCCCTCTATGCCACAGCATTCTGCAATCTCTCCATTTAAATGCTATTCTGCTTTTCTATTCTCCCTTCCAAAGTGGGCAACCCCACATTTATCCACATCGTACTGAATCTGCCAAATTTTCTGTCCACTCTCAACCTGTTCCTTCACAGACGTGTCCTTCTCACAACTTGCTTCCCCAACCTTGTGTCGTCAGTAACTATGGCTCCAATACACTCGGTACCTTCCTCCAAGTCATTAATATAGATCGTAAATAGCTGAGGCCCCAGCACTGATTTCCCATGGTTACTACTTCCTTAATAGATTCCATCATTTTCCCAATGACAGATGTTAGGTTAACTGGTCTAGATTCTTACTTTGTCTCCTTCCTTTCTTGAATAGGGCTTTACATGTGGTTTTCCAATTCACTGGGATTGAAAGGGACTGGAAGGCAGCTCACCACCACCTTCTGAAGGGCAATTAGAGATCAGTAATAAATGCTGGCTTAGCCAGTGACGCCCACATGCTGTAAATGAATTTTTAAAATTCCAGAATCTAGGGAACATTGGAAGATTACAACCAATGCATCCACTTAAAAAAAGCAGACTGCAGAGATAAAGACCCTAGGACACAGGCTATCAACCTTTCACCCATTTGCTGCCTAGTTCTTTTTCATCTTGCGACAGTGACCATCTTAAGTTCCTCCCTCCTCTTGCACCCCTTGATTTTCTATTCGTGAGATGCCTTAGGTCTTTTATCGTGAAGACAGATGCAAAATATTTGTTCAACGCCTCTGCCATTTCTTCATTTCCCATTAATTCCCCAGCTCAACTTCTAAGGGGCCAAAGTTTACTTTGGCAACCTTCATTTTGGATATTTTTCCAGAAGCTCTTACTGTCTGTTTTTATATTTCTTGCTAGTTTACCCTTATATTAGGCATCTTCTGCTGATTTCTGAAGTTTACCCAATTTTCTGGCCGACCACTGATCATTGCAGCATTGTACACTGTTTGTTTCAATTTGATACCATCCTTAAGTTAGCCATGGGTGCCTCATCCTTCCAAGTTTTTCTCAAGAAATATATCTTTGTTGAGAGTTATGAAATATCTCCTTAAATATCTGCATTGCTTTTTAAAAAAATTCATTCATTCATGGGATGTGGGATTCACTGGCTAGGCCACCATTTATTGCTTCATCCTTAATTGCCCTCAAGGTGGTGGTGAGCTACCTTCTTGAACTGCTGCAGTCCACGTGGTGTAGGTACGTCCACAGCGCTGTGTGTGTGTGTGTGTGTGGGGGGGGGGGGGGTTTGAGGAGAGAGTTCCAGGATTTTGAACTAGCAACAGTGAAGGAATGGCAATATATTTCCAACTCAGGGTGGAGAGTAGCTTGGAGAAGAACTTGCAGGTAGTGCTGTTCCCATGTGTCTGCTGCCCTTGTCCTCCTAGATGGTAGTGGTCGTGGATTTCGAAGGTGCTGTCTAAAGGAGCCTTGGTGAGTTCCTACAGTGCCTCTTGAAGATAGTACACACTCCACCACCAATCAGGAGGGAGGGAATGTTTGGAGATGGGATGCCAATCAAGCAGGTTGCTTCGTCCAGGATGATATCAACCGAGTGTTGGTGGAGGTGCACTCATTCAGGCATACATAAGAACACAAGAAATAAGAGCAGGAATATGCCATTCGACCCCTCTAGCTTGTTCTGCCATTCAATAAGATCATCATTGAACTGCTTGTGATTTGAATTCCACATTCCCATCTACACAGCTCCCCCAGTAACCTCAGACTCTTGTTAAGCAAGGGAATCAATCTACCTCCGCCTTAAAAAATAATCAATGACCCCCCTCCACCGCCTTCTGATGCAGAGAGTTCTAAAATCGCACAACCCTCAAAAAAATTTCTCCTTATCTGTCCTAAAAGGGCAACCCCTAATTTTAAAACTAGTTTTGGACTCACCCACAAGAGGAACCATCCTTTCCACGTCCACCTTGTCAAGGCCATTCAGGTTCGTTTATATACTTCAATCAAGTCGTCCCTCTAAACTCCAGTGTAAACATGCCTAGTCTGCCTAACCTTTCCTCAGCCAACCTGCTCATACCAGATATCAATCTAGTAAACCTCCTCTGAACCACCTCCAACACACTTACATCCTTCCTTAAATAAGGAGACCAAAACTGCACACAGTATGGTCTCACCAATGCCCTGTATAACTGAAGCATAACATCCTTACTTATATGTTCAATTCTTCTCGTAATAAAGGATAGCATTCCATTAGCCTTCTTGATTACTTGCTGTACCTGCATGCTAACTTTTTTGTGGCTCATGTACTAGAACACCGAGATCCCTCTACACCCCAGAATTCTGCAGTTGTTCTCTGTTTAAGTAATACTTTGCTTCTTTATTCTTCCTGTCAAAAAGTGAACTTCACTTTTTCCCACATTATACCCCACTTGCCAGATCTTTATCCACTCACTCAACCTACCTATATCTTCCTGGAACCTTATGTCCTCTTCTCAACATACTTTCCTAACTATCTTTGTGTCATCTGCAAATTTAGCACATCAACCATCTTACCTTTTAACCTACTTCTCTAGTCCACTGTAGCAAACGCTGGCTTCATACCCTCATAGTTGCCTTATTTAAATTTAACAAGTTTCAGACTCAAGGTTCTCACCCTCAATCTGAATATGAAATTCTGTCATGTTATGACTGCTTTCACCTAGAGGCTCCTTTACTATTAGATTAATTAATCCTGTCCCATCACATATTACCAGGTCCAGAATAGCCTGTTCCCTGGTAGGTTCCAGAAGATATTGTTCTAAGAAACTGTCCTGAATACTCTGAATTCATCCTCCAGGCTACCTTTGAACGAATCAAATTGGCAATCTTGATGATTAAAAATTGTTCATGATTATTGCAGTAGCTTTCTTACAAGCTCCCATTATTTCACGATTTATACTCTGTCCTATAGTGTTGCTACAGTTAGGGGCGCTATAAATTAATTTTACCATTGACTTTTTTCCTTGTTTATCGTCATTCAAATTGACTCTACAGCTGTCAAAATGTGAGCAGAGTTTTCAGAGCGGGTTGCTGGATGTGGATTGGCCTGAAGCCTCTTCAGTGAGATGGAAGCTATTAATGAAACTATTTATTTTATCAAATTTATAGTTATAGAGCATTAACTTGGCAGGGAAAAGCCTCCAGGAAGAATTGCATAATTGTAATAAATGTTAACAGCATGGCAGAGGTATGCACTGAGTGCCCATTCACTTGTTTCTATTTACACCATCAATTCAAGCATCTCATCTGAATGCAAGTAGCATTTGTAACAATGAACATTTCCTACTGTATTTTTACCAATTTCACTATCAAGAACCCATTTGCTGGTGCACTCGGTTTCTATGCTCCGTCCCATCTTACTCAGGTTATTACCAGTTTTGCTTCCCTGCATTATTGCCTTGTCCTTGCTCATTAACTTTCTAAATCTCCCCTTACATGAAACCTTCCCCCACTATTTAGTTTTAAGCCCTCTCTACAACCCTAGTTATTAGATTTCATCAGGACACCTGCTCCCAGCAAGCTTTAAGTGAAGGCCATTTCAACCGCTCTCTTTCCAGTACTGGTGGCAGAGCCCCATGAACCAAAACCCATTTCTCCCGCATCAACCTTTGAGCCACACATTCAACTCTCTAAACTTATTTCCCCTATGCCAATTTGGTCATGGCTCAATGAATAGTCTAGAGATTACTACCTTTTGGATTCTG